>NC_089769.1:27599622-27639622 GCF_040412425.1 Macrobrachium rosenbergii
ATTGGTGTTATTGGAAACAAATTAAAAATAGTATATATTTTTTTATTGTAGAACCTCTTGGAGTATGGACCCAATATTGATATAGCTGAAAACAGATTAGAATTTTGTTCTTGTTGTTGAAGCTCTTGGAGGGCTGACCAAATATTGATGTTATTTGAATATAAATATATTTGAAATAGTTTTTCTATATGTGGAAGCTATTGGAGGGTGGACGAAATATTGATGTTATTTGAAAATAAACAAATCAGAAATAGTATAATTCTTCTTTGTTGAAGCTCTTGGAGGGTAGACCTAATACTGATGTTATTTGAATATGAATTAAAAATATTATTTGTTTTGCCATTATTGTGTAGAGAATTTCTCCAAATATTTCCAAGTCTATTTGATGTATTTACAGTTACAGTAGTGATGTGAATAAGGGTCTATCCACACCGTTGTGCATATGCCTGACTGGCAAAACTGTTGCCATGTCAAAAATGGAGAAAAAGGACGTCATATTCGAGGGAAAGACTTCGATGGACCTGGCAACCAAAGCCATCGAAGTTTTTTCCTTGTTAGTCTAATGTGATTCTCCATTTTTGACATGGCAATTGTTTTGGCCGTCGGGCAAATGCACGAGGGTGTGGATGGACCAAGTAGCCCATTCACTGAAACAATAGCAAACTGATATGAAAATGGAAAAAAATACAGGATACAAATCACATCTCCATAAGATAAATTATTTTTCTTAATCACGCTTTCACAAGGGATTTAAATACCATTTAAATACTGCATTATATCTTCACATTTGTGAGATTGAAAAGATTTAAGTAATGAATAAGTGTTACCAGTGATGAATGCAGACCACTATGATAGAACTCGAAAAGATAAAACCTAAAAAGCATTCAAGCAAAACAACATGATAATCACTTCACAAATGGACGTGATCATATGTTCTGTAGAAACTATGGTTTATACATTTAAACAGATTTCCTAATATGCATAAAAGCAAACTACCAAGTGTATTATGCATGACTTAAATGACAGGTGATTACTTAATGTGTACACCTAGGTGCACTTCAATGTTGACAACTGTCTTCTTGACATCTCTCTCTCTCTCTCTCTCTCTCTCTCTCTCTCTCTCTCTCTCTCTCTCTCTCTCTCTCTCGATATTTCTCTCGATCGATAAACCTAATAAGTTATTTTGTCTATGTCAAATAATGAAGAGAATGGAGAAGATAAAAATCAAATTCGCGATACAAAGGATAGTATGGTTATGGTAAATAAATTCAAGTATAACAGAGTTGACTAGACGATGCCATATTTAACATGCGGTAAGAAAATCTGAATTTTGCTTGTTTTACCTAATCCCAAATTACCGTTTCATTATGTTAGATTGTTAGTATTATATGATTATATAGTTTGAAGCACTACATCTATCTACTGTATATATCAACCCTATGAATCTACCCAAACACTAGAAATGTGTGTAATGATTATCATTGCATTTGTCAAACAGGGGTGGAAAAAATATAATTATCGTATGTTAAACGAGGCTTCTCCCCCTCTCCTTACTCTACCCATTTCAACTGGGAAGACCAAAGAACGGCCACTCTAAGTTCAGCCTGGTGGTGGCGAGACTAGCGCCATCTATGTAAACTTAAAATTATGACCAGTGTCTCTACGGACTTTTGAACTTGACCGTACATGTGGCTTTATTCCAGATGTGCTTAAAAGGTTTCATCCACAAAAATGTACTGCATCATCATTGGTTTTGGTGCATCGCAAGGTATCAGCTTTCTTTTGCAGTAATTATCAAGTATATCATTGCAATATTTTTTGCTTACTCCACGAATTATCTAGGATGTAATCCTGTGATTTTACTCAATTCTTTGTATTTGTTTTACACATCAGAACATTTACAGAAAAAAATATACAAAAAAGTTTACGTAATATTTGTTCTACTGATTTTTACCACAAAACTGAACTTTGCCATAAAATTATGACTGACTATTCCTTGTGATGATATTAACGTCCACCATAAATTAATGTGACCTTTCTTCGGGCGCATTTGGGCATTAGTCAATATATCATTTGGGCGACTATTCATTATATCGTTTGGGCGACAAAGTATCAAAAACCTGCAAATTGGCACCAATCATTTGGGCTTATCAGAGTAAGGAAAAAGAGGCAGTAGTATTTTAGGACATTATTTCAAGTGGTGATATTCTGTAATCGGTTGGCGGTTAACTCAGTAGTTAGCTGGTTAATAGTTGACAGTTATTCATTACTCGGCCATGGAAGGAAATAACTCTGAAACAAACCGACGAAAAGGTGCTTGGTATTTTCTGGCTTTTCCTTTAGTATAGACATATTCAAGAAGGTTTCGTGGTGGTGCACAAACAACAAAAACCAGATGCAAAACCAGAATTTGGTGACTAACCTTAGCTATCCGAAGTTTGCGGATCGTAACCAGGATCAAAGGAACAGATTTCCTCAAGTTTTTGTCCTGACTCTCAATTCTAAAGCGAACCCAATTTACTCGCAATTCTAAACAAAGTATTACCAAGAGTTTGGCAAAACTAAGGACTAGAGGACAACCCCCATCCTCACGAAAACCTTTGAGCTATTTTAACATTCAAAAACTTTACAGCCTGAGACAAGGCCACCAACTAATTAAACAATGCATTATGCAAAAATCCTGAGTCGTAGTAACCATCGACAGTCACAGCTTCATCAATTTATAGGCATAAGCAATAACTGCTCTCGGGACAAATTACAATATCACTACTGAAAATTTGCTGCCTGCTTAAATTGTTTTACAAACCAATTATAACCTTTACATAGCAATTTGGACTCGATTCAACCCCGTAAGATCCTTAAAATATTTTCTTGGCGGTATATCATGTCAAAGTGAATTTTCACTTCCAACTATTACCGCTCAAGTCACCAAGTGTTCTCGGCCGAATGCGATCTCCAGATCATAAGGAATGATATTATAAACATTTATTATCCCTTCGAGGTTAATAAACTAGAATCTCCTCCGAAATAAAAACCTTTATTTCAGCTACTTCATTTCTCATATCAATTTCCCCATCTCACTTCTGTTAACCAACCAATCAGAGTAACTAGCATTCCTTTGATTTCATAGGACATTCTTTGTCTTTAAAGGAGTATTACAAAGTCTACCCCCATCACATGACATTTTGAGGTTAAAGAAATGGACAAACTTTACAGACATATGCTGTCTTCATACACGTAAATACTACATATCCAAAATAGTCAGATTATTAAAAAATTGAATAGTAGATAGAGAGCACAGCATGTACAAGTTCTCGCTGTCTCGGTAACAGTTTAGAGCGCTTCGAATCCTCACAGGATATGCACAGCGTCTACAAGTGGAGTTCTAGTTGTCTGGGTAACCGAATTTTACTTCGAATCCTCACAGGATGTGCACAGCATCTAGAAGTTGAGATCTAGTTGTCTCGGTAACCGAATTCAGAGCACTTCTAACCCTCACAGATATGCACAGCGTCTACAAGTCGAGTTCTAGTTGTCTGGGTAACCGAATTCAGAGCACTTAGAATCCTCACAGGACATTCAGTCTTAACGAAAAGCGTTGCTTTCCATAGTATTAGTGTATGTTATGGTCTGCTACAGCTACACCAAGAGCCTGTGCATAAGAAAGTGGTTCGTTTGGTTTTAGAATACACTAAAAGTTTCCATGACTTAACCTACCCTCTTAAAGTTCTGTTAGTCACAGCAGCTATTCTAAGGTTATGAGTAATGAGTAAACTTTCCCATTACCAATCCCATATATTAGTATTATTGTTACTTCAAACTGCCATCAACTTTCACATTAACAATCTCATTACTATTGTTCCTTCAAGCTCCCAAAAAGATAACAGGATAGTGTGTCCCATCCTTAAGATATAATAGGGCGCCAATCTTACACTGAAACAACCGCATCTAACTTTAGTACTACATAACTATGAAAGGTACCATGCAATGCAAACACTTGCTATCTGGCAACTTTCGCCCTTTAGTATCCATCTTAAAGGAATTGAAACTGCACATTCCCAAGGGGGCTGAAAAATAAAGTTGGGAATTCAGAATAAGAAAAGTGTTCCCGAAACAAGCTTCAACCCTGGAGGAAAGGTGGATAAAGGTAGGGGTCAATGAAAATATGCAATGCAATCTGAACTATTTCCTAACATGAAAGCTTTGCTTGAGTAAGAGGGGGGAGGGTGGGGGTGTTTACCACGTTGACAGGAACAACTTTAACAAGAGCCCAAATCTGAATTACAATTGCCACTATTAACCAGCCTATTAGAATACCTGACAAGTCCACGACACCAGTGTCAAAATAATTCTTTAAAATACCAAGAACTGGGCTAGGGCCCTTAGAAAATCGTTAAGATCCATCTGTTACCTGTCTAGTTCCTATTTACTAGTGGGAATGAAATTTTAAGTTACAAAAGTATGTCAGACAGTTACCCTACCCTATTCTCAGCTGCATTAATACGTTCAAACTTATATCTCATGACCAAAAAAAGGGCTCAAGTACTGTAATACCCTCTGCTATAAATAACTTTCACTGTCAAATGTCTCCCTAGGTCTGATGATTGCGTTTTTTACCCCAATCTATTGCCAGCATCCTTAAGAGAAACTTTAGTGTTTATTACCATTATCCTAACCCCTGCATCTATATAAAATCAGCACGTTCTTTAACCTATTCTATCCTATCCTATATTTAAAGTTCCATATCTAACTTCCCATCAAGTCCTAGCTACAAGAAAACTATCAACTTTGCAGTTCTAATCTAAGTTAAGTTAGATGGTTTGAAATTCCTGTTGTGCATTGTGACAAAGTCACCATGCTTGTTTTGAACTTCCTGTTGTGCATGGTGACCAAGTCACCATGCACAACAACAAGTCCACCTTTGCCTGGCAGGTGGCACAGCCACCCCGGCAAAGGTGGACTTCGGAAGTGGGCAAAGAATAACACTAAAAATGCAAAACAACTCTCACGCAAAACAACTCTCACGCAAAACAACTCTCACGCAAAACAACTCTCACGCAAAACAACTCTCACGCAAAACAACTCTCACGCAAAACAACTCTCACGCAAAACAACTCTCACGCAAAACAACTCACTAAAACAACTCTCACGCAAAACAACTCTCACGCAAAAACAACTCTCGCAAAACAACTCTCACTAAAACAACTCTCACGCAAAACTTTCTTCTGAAGCTGAAATAATTACTCAAGAGCTGTAAAAATTGTTATTGTTCGAAAACTTTAAAGTTCCAAAATAGAGACTTAACTAAACTTCACAATTCTAAAAAACAAAACTAGCTGAAATTACAAGATCAAACCACTTAAGGCAAAAGTTTACATAATTTAAACAAGTTTAAACTAGATTTACTCTACACTCAAAAATTACCTTCCCACACACACACAAACTTCCACACGATAAAACAAACTTTTGATGCTAAAATATAAACTAATAAAAAATAAATAAAAATTAAATACTTAAAACAAGTTCTGAAGCTGAAACAAATCCTAAAATTTCTTGAAATGTTCTAAAATTTCTTGAAATGTTAAACCTTTGCAATTTCAAAGGAAAAAAATAAACTTTCAAAAATTTCAAAACTAAGGTTATGAATCTAAAAATAAACCAAATGCATTAAAACAAACCCTAAAGTTAAGAATTCAGAGCACTTCTAACCCTCACAGATAT
This sequence comes from Macrobrachium rosenbergii, assembly GCF_040412425.1. NCBI lineage: Eukaryota > Metazoa > Arthropoda > Malacostraca > Decapoda > Palaemonidae > Macrobrachium > Macrobrachium rosenbergii. The sequence continues at coordinate 27,605,344 of NC_089769.1, forward strand.
GCACAGCGTCTACAAGTCGAGTTCTAGTTGTCTGGGTAACCTGAATTCAGAGCACTTAGAATCCTCACAGGACATTCAGTCTTAACGAAAAGCGTTGCTTTCCATAGTATTAGTGTATGTTATGGTCTGCTACAGCTACACCAAGAGCCTGTGCATAAGAAAGTGGTTCGTTTGGTTTTAGAATACACTAAAAGTTTCCATGACTTAACCTACCCTCTTAAAGTTCTGTTAGTCACAGCAGCTATTCTAAGGTTATGAGTAATGAGTAAACTTTCCCATTAACAATCCCATATATTAGTATTATTGTTACTTCAAACTGCCATCAATTTTCACATTAACAATCTCATAGTACTATTGTTCCTTCAAGCTCCCAAAAAGATAACAGGATAGTGTGTCCCATCCTTAAGATATAATAGGGCGCCAATCTTACACTGAAACAACCGCATCTAACTTTAGTACTACATAACTATGAAAGGTACCATGCAATGCAAACACTTGCTATCTGGCAACTTTCGCCCTTTAGTATCCATCTTAAGGGAATTGAAACTGCACATTCCCAAGGGGCGAAAAATAAAGTTGGGGAATTCAGAATAAGAAAAGTGTTCCCGAAACAAGCTTCAACCCTGGAGGAAAGGTGGATAAAGGTAGGGGTCAATGAAAATATGCAATGCAATCTGAACTATTTCCTAACATGAAAGCTTTGCTTGAGTAAGAGGGGGGAGGGTGGGGGTGTTTACCACGTTGACAGGAACAACTTTAACAAGAGAGCCCAAATCTGAATTACAGTTGCCACTATTAACCAGCCTATTAGAATACCTGACAAGTCCACGACACCAGTGTCAAAATAATTCTTTAAAATACCAAGAACTGGGCTAGGGCTCTTAGAAAATCGTTAAGATCCATCTGTTACCTGTCTAGTTCCTATTTACTAGTGGGAATGAAATTTTAAGTTACAAAAGTATGTCAGACAGTTACCCTACCCTATTCTCAGTTGCATTAATACGTTCAAACTTATATCTCATGACCAAAAAAGGGCTCAAGTACTGTAATACCCTCTGCTATAAATAACTTTCACTGTCAAATGTCTCCCTAGGTCTGATGATTGCGTTTTTACCCCAATCTATTGCCAGCATCCTTAAGAAAAACTTTGTGTTTATTACCATTATCCTAACCCTGCATCTATATAAAATTAGCACGTTCTTTAAATGCAATTCTATCCTATCCTATATTTAAAGTTCCATATCTAACTTCCCATCAAGTCCTAGCTTTAAAGGAAACTATCAACCTTGCAGTTCTAATCTAAGTTAAGTTAGATGGTTTGAAATTCCTGTTGTGCATTGTGACAAAGTCACCATGCTTGTTTTTGAACTTTTGTTGTGCATGGTGACCAAGTCACCATGCACAACAAGTCCACCTTTGCCTGGCAGGTGGCACAGCCACCCGGCAAAGGTGGACTTCAGGAAGTGGGAAAAGAATAACACTTTAAAAAATGCAAAACAGCTCTCACGCAAAACAACTCTCACTAAAACAGCTCTCACGCAAAACAGCTCTCACGCAAAACAGCTCTCACGCAAAACAGCTCTCACGCAAAACAACTCTCACGCAAAACAGCTCTCACGCAAAACTTTCTTCTGAAGCTGAAATAATTACTCAAGAGCTTTAAAAATTGTTATTGTTCGAAAACTTTAAAGTTCCAAAATAGAGACTTAACTAAACTTCACAATTCTAAAAAACAAAACTAGCTGAAATTACAAGATCAAACCACTTAAGGCAAAAGTTTACATAATTTAAACAAGTTTAAACTAGATTTACTCTACACTCAAAAATTACCTTCCCACACACACACACAAACTTCCACACGATAAAACAAACTTTTGATGCTAAAATATAAACTAATAAAAAATAAATAAAAATTAAATACTTTAAAACAAGTTCTGAAGCTGAAACAAATCCTAAAATTTCTTGAAATGTTCTAAAATTTCTTGAAATGTTAAACCTTTGCAATTTCAAAGGAAAAAAATAAACTTTCAAAAATTTCAAAACTAAGGTTATGAATCTAAAAATAAACCAAATGCATTAAAACAAACCCTAAAATTAAGAAAACTTACGAGTTTTGATTAAGCTAAAATATGTTAGGAAGGTTGCTCAAATCACTCCACTAAAAAACAACACTTACTCACCCATTAATCCTGTTTAGTCATAAGGTATCGGTACATCCAAGATAATTCAATGACTCACTGTGCCACGCTTATTTAACGACAAACGCTGACCTGAAATAAAATATATATAATGCCCAAAATATTCTAGCAAATAGAAAGAACCAAAGGCTGACTACTGGTTACAATCAGCTGGGCTATCTGATAAGTTTTAAAATACCAAGACAAGGAGCACAAAGCAAGGCTTTATAAATAAGTGTTATTACTAGTTTATTGCTATTTAAGCCTACAATAATTAAAAGTTTAAATCAACTTAATATACACCATGTTTGGAAGGCTATGGTGGTCGAGTTAAGCCTCTAGTCAAGAAACTTTAAACCCTATTGCATCGTAAGACTAGCTCAATTGCAGCATAAAGTTAAAATGAAAACATCCGTAGCACTACATAAGATTGCTAGTATAAAACCAACGTGCATAGTATTACCACTCAAAGAAAACTAGTTCAGCTTCGTAATAAATAGGCTTCGAAACTAAGTCTTAAATACCATGTTGAAGGGCAATCTACAACAAGACCTAGCATACTAAACATTTTGAACAGTTATTATAGGAATTTACAGCAAAAATCTAAAATACCAATATTTGAAGATACAGAACCTGCAAACGGGAATCCTTTCATACGACAACTGTATGTCACAGCTCAAGTACCACAATCTAAATATTTGAGAAATAAAGGCAAAACTGGCAACAGCATCCACTCGCTAACCCAACAAACCTTGAAGCACGCATTCACGCAGTGCTTCACGCCTAGTCTTTCAAAGTCTATTCACAATACGACTTATCCGAGAACTGCTCAAGCTTCTTTAGGCCTCAAATGAATGTTGTAAACAGAAGACATGCAAGTGAAGCATATAGGCTATTTGAACCTAGAACCAATTTTAAGACAGGCTAGAGGGCCTTTGTACACTGGGCACCAAGACTGTACAACAAAATACCGCCTGAAGTGAAGATCATATAAGAAGAAAGCAAAGAACTACTCTCCTATTCTGCATGAGCTACGAGACTGACGAGAAAACACTAAAACAATTATAAAATTTAAGAAACACCTTACTTTGAAAACGTACAAGGGGCCCGTCAGAGAGGGAATCATCGCCCTGAGGACTCTCCATAAAGCCAAACAAAGTGAATCAAAGCGAAAAACAACGTTCCTCCAGAACGGCACGGCCGAAATCCCGGACACAAATGAACAAGAAAGTCGAGTTAGTATCAACGAAACCTGTCTTACCAAGCCGGAGACTCTACAACACTGAAACAAGCTTTCTTGAGGATAACAGCCAACGACCGCTGCAACTGCCTGTTTGTGGGACGTCCCTTTTATCGACCTTTCGCCACCGAAGAAGTTTAAGGCGATGATCAGAGAATCGACAGAAATTATTATTATTATATTATTATTATTATTATTATTATTATTATTATTATTATTATTATTATGGAGATTTGCCATTCACTCTTCCTTTTTAGCAAACTCATGAATTATGTATCGATGAAATTATTATTATTATTATTATTATTATTATTATTATTATTATTATTATTATTATTATTATTATTATTATTATTATTATAGTTGTTGAAGTTGTTTTCAGCAGTGCTTAGCATAAGAGTTCATAAATATTACTTTTTACTAGCGTACTTAATTTAGTATACTGTATTGTGTTCATCTTATCGTTCATCGTATATGGCCCGGAGCTGAAACAAAGGATATTATTATTATCTTTATTATTAGTTAATAATGTAAAGTGGCGTCACAATGACACGGTCATAGAAAAAAATAGTATAGAGCACTTTTGTTAAGGTGATTCAACGGTGAGCTAATTGACTCACACCAATGAATGCAAGGTAATTTTTATAATTAAAATTATTATTACTAATTAAAGGTGCGCAGGTTCGTAATCTACTACGGTAAAAGGTCACCTTTAGAGATTTGCCATATGGATTCAAGGCTTGCAGTGATAAATATATCCCAAAATTTTGGGGAAATTGAGAAGGTAGGAGGACAAAGTGGCATTAATTAAATAATTTATATCTGTCGTAAGTGATATAATTAGCGGCTAATTCGAACAGTAGTCAATAAATTTACTGAAACCAGATCATATTGTTCGAACATCGCCTGATATTCGAATCCTGTTTCGATATTATTAGGTGGAGCTATGAAAACTATTATCATGAGGATTATATATATATATATATATATATATATATATATATATATATATATATATATATATATATATATATATATATATATGTGTGTGTGTGTGTGTGTGTGTGTGTGTGTGTGTGTGTGTGTGTGTGTGTGGTATGTGGAGTTCTGAAAAATATGATCTTGTGGATTATATATATATATATATATATATATATATATATATATATATAGATATATATATATATATATAGACAGATAAATAGATAGTTAATAGACAGATATTAAGCCACCAATACATTTTACTATCCAGTTCACTACAGCTCGGGAATAACTTAGCTTACATCCAAGAGGTATTATGATTAATAAATGTTTCGTCACCAGTTCTCAAGAGAGGTACAAGTTGACATCGACTCTGCTGTACATGCCTGTCGAATTCAGGTTTTGTACTTAGAATCGATATCAACCCATCTTCACCATGATAGCTGTTTGGTAAATTTGTAACGCGTGGCTAATTATGAAATTTTCGAATTTGTCATCACCAAGGGTTTTTCTTATATTCACAAACATTAGGCCACAAATATCATAAAATATCTAGTTCACTACAAAAGGTGGAGCTCTTAAAAAATACACACATATATATATATATATATATATATATATATATATATATATATATATATATATATATATATATATATATATATATGCTCCCACAAATATTAAGTCACAAAGCGTATATTGCCCAATTCACTAGACCCTACGAATAGCTTGCAACCAGAAGAATTATAACTGATAAGTGATTCGTTACCAGTGGTATTGGAAACGTTGTTGTATTTTTTAGAAACAATGTTGTACTTTTAACCATGGGTGATGTACTGTGACTTTTGACCATTGACCCATCAAGAAAGGTGTAAGTTGATATCAACTCTGCTGTATAGGCATAATTCTCTTTTATTCTGATAGACATTAATAAGAGCATTCTCTACGATTCTTCGATATGAAACCAGAAGGTAGTCAGGTTCGATGTTCCTATAGACATGTTCTTCATGCCTCTACGTATGGGAGTTTTATTTGCTGGTATATCCCTTATTTTGTTATGCCCATTGGTTTGAAGAGATATCTTACTGGCTTGGTTGATGGCTTTTCCGCCGACATAGCTGGTTGAGTTATTTACAGATGAAATCGACTCCTTTGTCTATGTAACCGTCAGAACAGGTTCCTGGTTGTCCGAGAAAAAATTACACCGATACCTCAGCCTTCATTGAAATTGCAATGTCATGATAGTTAGGAAATGAATGCAGGAAACAGAGAACGTTGGTCTTCTATAGACGTTGAAATTGTACTTGAATGTTTCCCTATTGATATATCTAAGAAGGCTAGTTCCTGTCCTTTTCTCATTCAGTTTTGAACGTAATGCTAGAAGTGGATTTATTTTGCTGCAAATAAATATCAAAATCTTCTCAACTATTATTCCAGAAAGTGAAAATGTCATCAACGTGTCAAACGAAAACCACTTTGGGATTGATTCATTAAAATACATGCAGACATTGGCTTAAAGAGGAATTGCAGGCTACCTATCCCACATTTAAATCTTTGTAAACCTTTCAGTTAAAAGAGGGCATGTTATTCGTTACACGGAGCTTGATTAATTTAACTGTTTTTTTTCACTGCCCAGAGGAAATAGGTCTTCGTAAGGAGTTGATTTTTTCCCTTATGAAATACAGGATGTCGTTTACAGGAACCTTTGTGAATAATGATTCCGCGTCCTGGCTTATGAGTGTTATGTCGTTCACTGTAATATTTAATTTACAGAATTTCTGAATAGAGCCCTCTGCGTGTTTTATAAACTACCTAAGGAAATGTGTCAGCAAACCTGCTAAGTTTCTGATAGAGTAAAAATGAACGAGACTTAATTTCACTAAACTGGGAGTCAGAGAATGCCTTTCTTATGGGTTATGGCGAGTCCGCAGAAATATGTTAAAGAATTGTTGACGAATCCAGGTAAAAAAAGTAACAGGAAAAAGTCACATTAATCTTTCCTAGATAGTGTCCCCCAAGGATTTTAAATTGGTATATATATATATATATATATATATATATATATATATATATATATATATATATATATATATATATATACATATATATATCCACCTTTGCGGCATGTTTAGTACAGCCCGTTGGAAATTTTTTCTTTTAACCCGGTATGTATTTGTAGAGTGTTGAGTACAAGCCCGTTGAGGATTTTTTCTTTTAACCAAGATGCATTTGCAGTGTGTTTAGTACAAAGCCGTTGGGGATTTTTCTTTTAACCCGGTGTGTATTTGCAGTGTGTTTAGTACAAGCCCATTGGGGATTACCATAAACATAAACAAAAGACTATAAATATCATAAAGATAATGACTCCCAAGAAATATTGTGAATTTTTCTCTGTGACTTTATTACCGGCCACCATAAATTAATGTGACATTTTTTCCTGTGACTTTTTTTCCTAGCCAAAATTGTGACTTTTTTCCTGTGACTTTATTACCTGCCACCCAAGGGAACTGGAGCCGGTGACTCTATTCACCACCGCTGGTGATGATCTTGGGGACTCCATGCCTACTGACCCAATCTATGAGGGCTTTTACACAGCTTTCCACCGTCTGCTGTCGTATTGGTATTGCTTCTGGCCACCTGGTGTTCCTGTCTATGATGGTAAACAGGTATCTGTACCCCTCTGAGGGTGGGTAGGGTCCCATTATGTCAACATGTATGTGGGTGAGTCACTGGTTAGTTGTTTTGAATTCTTCTATCCCGCTTTTCGAGTGTATTGTGACTTTTGACGTCCGTCATGGGATGCATTCTCTCATCCACATTTTTACGCCTTTCCTCATTCGCCACCAGAAGTATCATTCTGCTATGGTCTGGGCGGTTCATAAGCCCGATGGGTGGGATAGGTTGTGGGAGAAAGTGAAGGATCTCTTTTTTAGGCCTTCTGGTAAGTGTGGGAGAGGTCATCCGGTACTCATTTCAAAGGTGATGTTTGTCGTTCTGCTGTTGAAGGACAGGTCGCTCCATACGAGGGTGGGGTTGATCTGCTGCAGTCGCTGCAGGCCCGCGTCGTTCTTCTGCGCTTCTGCTACCTCTGGATAGGTTTTCCCGACCTGGATGGTGTTGGCGCAGTTTCTCGGTAGTGCGTCTGCCATGGTGTTCGTTGAATCCTTCAGGTTCTTGATGGTGGAGGAGTGCTTAGCTCTCGCTGAGAGGTACTGTTGTTGTCACGTTGACCATGCATCTGCTGACTTCGTGAAGGCGTGCACTAGCGGTTGATGGTCCATCTGCACCATGAACTGTTATCCCTCGAGCATGTGGCGGAAGTGGCGGACTGCTTTGTAAACTGTGAGGAGCTCCCTGTCAAACGTTGAATACTTCTGTTCCACTGCTGTTAGCTTTTGCTATAGAAGGCCAGCGGCCGACAACTATCATCAGTGTCCTGCTCGAGTATGGCACCCATCACTGTATTGCTCGCATCAATTGTCAGAGTGAGGTACCTATGGGGTAAAGAGGAGATTAGTGTTGTTGCAGATATTATTGCTTCATTTGGTAGAATAAATGCTTTATCTTGATTTTCTACCCAAGTTAGTTTCTTTTTATTTCCTTTAAGATTTTCATATATGGGGCTCATTATTTTGGCAATGTTAGGTATAAAGCGATGGTAATAATTAACAAAGTAAATACAGGAAGTTGAATCATGGATAAAGGACAGGTGAACTTGCTGGAAAAGAAACTGAATACAAAGACATAAAAGATCTTAATAATCAAACAGGAAATCTGTTTAAGGAACTGAAAACCGTAGACACAACCCTAGAACAAAATTATGCAATGTAGAAACAGAATCCTTGTTGCAAAATGTAATCAAAGATACAATTTAAGAAACAGAAGAACTGTATGTGCTAAAACAAACAAGAGCCAAGAGAGGATTACCTATAGCTGCTATTATTTCAGGACGTTTGTCAACAATATTTGGAATTTCTAACCAAATTCAAATGCTCTCTTTTCAGGGGAAAATTTCCTCTATAGAAAGTGAAAGGGATAAAAATGGAAATGCTGGACATCAAAACAAATCTAAGAAATATACAACAACTCCAAGCAGAGCTAAAGAACAAAGGAGAAATGTTAAGACAAATACTGAATGATTTTAGAAAAGAAGCTCAAAATTGTTTCCAGACTATGAATTTAATTTGTACTATAATCACCCTTAAAATAGAAGTAAAGAGAGCTGGAGACGAACTACAGGACTTTGTAAATAGTTTAGGAACAGTTTATCAAGGGAGAGTCTGCAAACCTGTTACCACTGAAAGACTTGCAATAAATAATCTAACGCAAAACTTAAATATAACAAGTACTCCATGTTCCCCATTGAACTAACACACTTACTCTATCCTTTTCTTAGAGCTACTCTTTAACTAGTGAAGGCTTGCTAATTACTATTCTAGTTAATATTAGAAAGGTCTATAAGTATTACTCTTTTACCCCTTTTCCTATGTTGGTTGCAAATCATACTTTAGTATTGGATACTGAACATACAGAACTTCTCATCCAGAAAGACACTGACATTTATATCGAAGAAGTTAAAGAAAACTTACATATTTACTTCGAAAGGTTTCCATGTTAGGATTTTACATATAAATGTATTTTTCCATGCTAGTGATTTTGGTTTCTTGAATCTACACTTCCATAAACCGGCATGAATGGACATCCTGATTATGTATAAGAGTATATAAGCAAGGTGTTTTTGGCTTGTGAATTACATTTAACAGTTTTGTACTGCAAATGGTGTAGTTAAAATGTATAACACACAAATGTTTAAACATTTTAACTACACCATTGGCAATGCAAAACTATTAAATACAATTCACAAGCCAAAAACACCTTGCTTATACTCTCTTATACATAATCAGGATATCTATTCATGCCGGTTTAAGGAAGTGCAGATTCAAGAACTCAAGATCACTAACATGAACAAATACATTTATATGTAAAATCATAACACAGAAACCTTTCGAATTAAATATGAAGGTATGGCATACACAAGCGGCTGTAATTCAAAGATACACCATGTATGTGAACTGAGTTCAAAGGATATGTTTATCCTGGAAACAGAAATTAAAATGGAAAATCATTTACTCAAGACGTCAAACAAAATATTCAAGATTCCAAGGTTATTTGTACAATCAGGAGAAGAAAAGAAGCAAGATGCCCAGTTTAGGATGGTCAAGAATTATATCACTTTCTGCTTAACTGTGATAATGGCTCTGATAATGGTCACCGTAGTGTTCATCATGATTTGTCATCGAAACAAGGAAGTCAGACTCGAAGACCTGCCTGGCGCTATCCGGGGAAACTCTGTTGTCTCTTTCTCTCTCTCTCTCTCTCCCTCTCTCTCTCTCAGCATCAATTTCGCGACAATGTGCCGTGGTATTTCATTTGGGAAGTATTCAAACGCTCTGATTAGAATATGAATAAATTATGTACAGACGTTATTCATTTCACTGTTAGACCCTTCAATGCTATTTGTAGGCCACTTTAAGTCTGAATCATGCACTAAAAAATTTTGAAAATATCTCCATGTGATACAAACAATTTGATATAGGCATAGGCCAATGATGTCTTTATATGATATGTGTTACTATAATGAAATTAAACTTCACTGTCCAATTCATAAAAAGCTGAAGCAACACCTCAGTTCTAATTTAAACTCGTTCATTAATATTGAATGAGAATAGATGTCTTTTTTATTAGAAATGTTTAGTCTATACTCTGTTAAGCCTTTCTACTTCTTTCCTATTATTAAGTGAATTACTGCAACATTAAGAAAAAAAAGTGGTAAAACACTTTCACTTATGGCTAACTTAAATTTGTGATACATATTCTTTATATTGGTTTTAGTATCGTTTTTAACACAGCATGATAAATTGCAGTTCATTATCTTTACAATGACATCAAATTTCTTAACGTAGAATGAAGTATAAAGTTACATTGACTATTATAAAAATTATCGCTATGCATGTCCGTAGGCATCTATAAGCTCTGTCAATTCGTACCTTTGGTAATAACGTAATCATGACTCAAACAAAATCTTTCCCTTCTTGGAGGAATGTTAGGCAACAGGGTACTTATTGTTTTGAATAAATACACTTTGATAAAAGACAGAAACGAATATATATCATTCTAATATATAACCATAAACAATGATTTTATTTTCCTAAATGACGGGAATACTATTCCTTACCGTGTCTGATTACATCAGCATAAGGTATGAATTGTGGTGTTGTGTAAACTGTGAGCGCTTCGACGTTCGTCGAAGTGCTGGAGTTGCCATTTCTTAATTTAATCCTTATTTGCATCGTACACATTTAACCTCCATAAATGTAGATCATGCTAGTGCCTTTCTGAAAAGATTTCCAAATGTAATGTTCTACATTCCTGTAAAGTTTTAATCTAGAATTTTTAGTCATTATCTTCCAGGTAATCAGTACCAACTAAATGAAAAGAAACTCATCTTCCGTATGCACTGAAGTGTTTTGCCAATTTGCACGACAATTAATTCCAAATATCAACCACTGGAGTGTCCAAGCGTGATATTTTGATTATTACAGAACACATTTAAACCGGTTTTATAACAAAATACGTCACCATAACGTCACGAAGCAGACTCTAAAACGGATACCGAAGGTAAAAACGAAGAAGAAACTATGAATTGATGAGGAAATTCGTTTTTGTCGCGCTTCCATAGTCTGAGGGTTTGCAGTGGGAGGACTTTAATGACGTCACCAGAATCCTGGGGTGACATAGAAGCCATGTGCAAAATTTTGTCTGGGTCTGTCAAGCGGTTCGGATTTCTATAGTGGACAAGCAAATATACAAACGTACACTCTTATTTATATAGATTGCAGGTTAGGGAACAACAAATTCCACCTTGTAGGTAGGGCTGGGGACTTGGTAAAAGTTGATGTAACTTGGATAATTAACTTTTCAAAAATATTTTGTGACTTAAGACGTTGTCTGAAATCATTTGGCAATATGTTTGCATTCTGCTAAGATATATCTGAAGTTCACTATTACATTCCACTTATATTTGTTGAGATACTATTAGTAACTCATTTGTCTTTCAGTTATGTTTCAAGTTTTTTTAAATCTGCATTTTGAAGTTTGTGTTTGCTTTGACAATTGAAGTTTGATTTTGCGAAACATGTCAATTTGTGATTTGTGCCTATTTTGTGTACGGTAAGAGTACTGGTAGTTAATATTTTTTTATTTTAGTTTAGTTTAGTTAGGCGCTGCCGGAGTCAGATAGGTAGCCTGGCCAAGACTGTTACAGAGAGAGAATTTTAGAAACACAGGGAGGCAATTATATAAACTGTTATTGTGATATTATAAAATGAGAGACACGTGGTTTTACTGTTATGAGTCAGAGCATTCGAGGGAGAAAGTGAATTAAATAGTGTTAATCAAGCTTTAAGACGAAACAAAAATTTGGCAACTGTTCCCAGGCAGGTAGTGACAAACTGATTCAACATTCCAAACCACAAAGGCGAAGGTGAAAGGTTATGATAAACCCGTGATAAACACTTTGCTAACCACCTGTCATGAACTCGATGGCAAGAGAAAGAGAATGGTGAATAAAAAATGGTGAATAAAAATGGTAAGTAGAAAATAGTGAACAGAAAATGGTGAAGCATGCAATAGATGGTGAACAATTACGTGGTTGACAAGCCTCAAGAACTGTCATGAATTAATGCCGTCGCCGTCCAAGCGCTATCAAGTGAGAAAGGAGGAGGACAGACACAAGAGAATGGTGTAGGGTGTTCAAGGTGTGTAAACTGACCCATCTCTCGGTGTTCACGTGACTTGAACATTTCACGGCTCTCTCTTGTACTTAGTTTTCCCAAAGTCCAAGGTTGGACTTAGTTTATTCAGTCTCTAATCCAGCTGATTCCAGTTGAACCAGCTAAGCACGTAGTTGGTGGAACCTTATACTCCAAAGGGATGATAAAAAGAAAACCACACTACTGAAGAATATATTGTCATCTAAAATAAAATAGGTGTGTTCCTAAGAAAGATTTGAACCATTAATACAACATATATATATATATATATATATATATATATATATATATATATATATATATATATATATATATATATATATATATATATATACTGTATATATTTCAGGGTGTCCACAGGCAAATATGACCTCCACATTCACAATTAAACGAATCGCTGGATTGAGGGTAATCCCCAGAACAGAAAACTTCCACAGACGGTTCGCCAGCAATGTGTCAGAGTACCCGCACAAGTGTTTATATGCATACATGCAGATACATACCCTTAATGCTGTTTCTTCTTAGACACTGTTTTACTTTTCCATTTCAGAGAAAACAACCTTGTTGCATCGCACTGCAAAGTATCAACTGCCAGGTGTATAATTCCCTGTATATGTCAAAGAAGATAAAGTGTTATTTTCTTATTTTCATTAATAGCTACCGCTACTCTTCCCTTCCAAACTTCCCCTCTTGCAAACATTTTTACTTTTGTGCTATTCATCAATTTACTTTATACCTGTATCTCCTTTCTTCTCAATATTTTATCCATAGTAAAAATTTGAAGTATTATGGCATAATAACGGACCCTTGCCTTGACTATTTTAAGCAATATTCCTTTTCACGTCTTTGTACTGGAATTTCCCAAAGTTTTAGCGTGAATTTTGCTTTCTATTATTTTTATTTTTACATTCGGAAGCCACTTTTTTTTTAAACCAAAGGTAAAAGGTAAGGAAAGGAAGGTTAAATATTATAAAAAATGTTTGCATATTCATAATCAAATAGTAAATTTTGGCATGCAAATTATTATATCAATATTTTTCTAATTTTGTTGCACGTTAGTAATCTTCCTTCTTTCAAGAAAGAGACAGCGCGTGTTCATGTGCATGTGTGTGTGTGTGTGTGTGTGTGTGTGTGTATCATGGAGGGTGTTGCAGTGCCTGCCAATCCAGCTTGTCGGAGAAATGAACCGAATGATCTTTCGACTTCTGTCGAATGAAGGAAGGGTGCGGGAAGTTATTAGGATTTTTCATGTATTTATTTATCTGTTGTTTTGGGGATGTGGTTGGAATGGGAAAAGGACATTTCTCGGCATACGCCACGTGAGGATTTCGGATTTGTAGTCACTAACATTCCGAAGGGCTCACTGTACCTGTTCAGCGATTCCTAATTTGTTGTTGTCAGGAACGGCTCTTATGCCTGCTGTCAAGTGATATTATCAGAGTTTTTAAAATTATTTTTTAAGGCCAGTGGATGAGGGAAAAGTAATGAGAAAGAAATAGCTTGTTCTCTCTCTCTCTCTCTCTCTCTCTCCAGCTATTAGGAATAACAGCCTTCCCCAGTTTTCTATCCCCTAGGCCTATCACGTATCCAAACATTCACACATTCACACCCTAACTTCATTTCACCCAGTCCCCTCCGACCCCTCTCTTCTCTCTACACTTTTTTCGGCATTTTTAAGAGCGCACGTAGGAATTTTTCCAATAGTTTGAAGATATTTGTAAGGTTTCATTCTCCCTTTTTGATGCGGTAAAGATATTTGGAAAATTAAGAAAATCTTCAGTGTAATTTATTAAGATTTTGTGTATGCTTTACTATTGTTATGTTTATTTACAGGTTCAAAGGCCATAAGGAATTCTTAGTATTCTTCTTTATTGTTGTGCTTAATATATCCTGGAATGTAAGAACTAGGAACGGAAATAAATGGAAGAAGATATCCAGTACTAATCCTAGAAACAAATATAAAGGCTGATGTTTTGTATCAGTTCATAAAATAGTAACCCAGTCAAACTCAGATATTTCAGTAGTAGTCAAACTAAACAATGCTATCGCAACAAAAAAGCCTTTCATTTTTTGGCTTAAATGAATCAACGTTTAACAGAATTATACCTAAGCAAATTTCGCATTAAAATCGAAATTTTCTGCTTTTTTTTCTTTTGCAATACATTTTCCAATTGGAAGCCCATTGTTACCAGAAGAACTTTCTAAGAAGAATCGGTAGATCTAATGGGAAATCGTATTTAAGAATATAGTTGAAACAGAATGCCTGAAAAGGGAAAGGTCCACTGGTGCAAACACAGATAAAATAAATAAAAGTAAAAAACAACTGTTTTTCGAGAAATATTATGAAGAGAGGCGTTTTATGTGAAGCATGTCAAATATTCCAATATCGACTTACATGCTTTTAAGCTAGAATTCCCTGCCTACCGCTCACTTATTTGTAGGTCGTATTTTTTTCCCCAAAGGTATTAATACAAATAGATTTTAGCCAAAAAAAGTACTGGGGCATGAAAAGTATTAAATGGCCAATTTATCTATTTATCTACTTTTTATTTCTTAGTTAGCAAAAGTTGAGGGTAATATATTTTAGTATTTGATAACTCACTTTACGATGGCACTTAGGGTGTGTCCATGTGTGAAACATATAAGTAACCAGAGTTTGTTTTCCTAAAGGCAAAGTGATAAAAGCATGGAAATGGAACGCAAAACTGTATTGTGATGTTACTGGTGAATGAAATTACCAACTGAAAACCTAGATAATTACAAGGTGCTGTCACACTGAGTTCTAGAGAGATATGGGATTCATATGGGAGAGATTTGGAAACCATTCTAAAAAAAAAATACGTGGGTCTTTCGCGCTATGCGTGCATGAATCTTAGTATGACAGGGAAACCACCTTTGAAACATTTATAGCTTTGTTCTGCATTTGATGTTAAGATCGTGCAATCTCCTACTTTATCGATTCCGTGCGGTCTTCGTGAATAAATCTAAACATTACCCCCGTCCAAGACCTCTTTTTCCATTCCCTTGCAACAGTATTCACAAACAGCTGAGATGTTTAATCTGTAAGTCTTCTATTCATTGCCAGTTCTGTTTTTCCAAATTTATTAGGGGTTTTTACCTGCTAATTTCCTATTTTAAATCTATAATTCCCATTCATAACCGGGAGAGTCTTAGAAGTACACAAAGCTCTTATTATTTCCCAGATTCTATACTTAGCAGAAGTGAAGTACTTTCCATGTAACCGTAATTAAAGCTTCATCCCTCCTTCTGCTGCACTATAACCTGAACCACAAGGGAAATGAAGTGCTCCTCGTGAATTCTTTTGCGTTCCGGAATGCGACTGAACTCTAAAGTCTTACGTTAATTAACCATTTCTGCTGAACACCACGCTTTTGATCAGTCCATTAGATCAACTAACTTGGAGGGGGTTTGCAATACGTCTTCGAGTGAACGATAACAGTTCCTGCATTACAGCATTTACTAAATATATATATATATATATATATATATATATATATATATGTATATATATATATATATATATATATATATATATATATATATATATATATATATATATATATATATATATATATATATATATATATATATATTATATATAGTAAAATTTGCAGATTTTTTTTTAGGTAGTTATCGGGTTTTCTTGACAACATAGGCTGTGTTAATTTGTGAGTTACTGATAATAATTCATTGGTAGGGAATAAATATTGGGATTCATTAACAATATCTGCGTTCTACTGATTCATTTGCACTTATAACTTATATCTATTCGAATCGCCTCACTATCCGTTCTACGGACATTTACATCAAAACCTTCTGTTTCTCTGACTTTAAATTTTTTAAATTACTTAGTCTCCTTCGCGTTACCAGCCTTAATATTTTCCTATTTAAGTTTTGTTTCTGCATTCAGTGAAAAGAAAGAATAAGATGATATTAAAAACCTACGGGTTCCTTGAAGCATGAAAATGAATCCTAGATATGTTTGTGTACTGACAGTAAACAAGGAAGCAACAATATATTGATATCTCCCAGGTCGCTTGATTTGCGAATGGCTGAGTTCCCAGTGAACAAATATCTATGGGAGTATTACTTCAACCGAACAGATTCAATCGCGATATAGATGATTAAATGTAACATTAATATTGAGCATGGGTTTAGGGAGCATAAATAACACAAGACACTTATAGGAGCTCTCTCTCTCTCTCTCTCTCTCTCTCTCTCTCTCTCTCCAAAGATAACAACTAACTGTTTACTCGTGCATGGTTGTGTGGAAAAAATCTCTTTCGAGAGATATGCTATTTGTTTGTTTCAGTTTAGTTTATATTTACAATATTAATTTTCTTTTTACCATAATATCTAAACGGTAATGTATTTCAGAAAAAAAAGAAAAGGAGAAAGACTCACTCTTATAAAAAAATAAATGAACTGCAAAGTAACTTAAATACCTATCTCCGGTAACTTAAGCTTTATCGTCCATTGTTTTACAAAGTACTTGGGGCAATTGAACTCTATCATTATCCAGAATTTCAACTCACCCCGGACGTTATTTGACTTGCAAATTCTTTTTAATAAGGAATGGGATTAATCTCCCTTCAGCACGGTTTTAAAACCAATTATAATGTGAGAGAGGTGCGAAATAATGAGCAGCGAGACAAGTACTGCTGATTTATTGAAAAAAAATACCTGTTTATAAAGCGGGATACGGACGTCTGCATAGTGCGCAGAGACCGCTGGTACAATGATTTACAGGTCAAACTAGTTCCTTAAAAACAGACCTGGTTTATACAGAGAACATAGTGATAAACAATGTCTGACATATGAAATAAATATCTTGTTACTTGTACATAATAAATGATTGCTTGGACAGGCAATATATACATAGTTTACAATTGTGATGATAAATATATATTCCGCTTGACCTTAGGTTGCGGAAAGGCACCGCAGAAAACAGGATGTTCTCCACAGAGAACGCGTTGAGTGGGGACTTTACAATATCCCCCCCCCCCACGCGGAGGTAACGTCTGATTAAACCAGGTATCTTCTGGGGCGACGAAGGGGACCTCTCTTGATGTCAACTGGAGAGGGTGGTCGCCTTCCCCGATGTCCTCTGTAGTGGTTTGTTGTGGTGTATTTTCGTTAGGTTTCTGGGTTTTCCGGGGACGCCCTCATCTCCTTCCTGAGCCTGGGGTTGTTTGAGGGGCTGCTGTATCCTGCAGGAGATCTTGGGGTTCTCCTTCATTGCCCCCCTCCAGGAATGTGGGTTTGAGATGATCTATTGACACCCAGTCTTCCAGCCTAAGGATGGATATTCAAATTGCCTTCTTGTTCCTTTCCAGGACTAGAAAAGGTCCCCTGTAGGGTCTAGTCAAGGGTGGGCGTATAGCGTTGTCCCTGACGAAGATATGGGTGGAGGAGGACATCTGGGGGGCAAGAAGGGAGATGTTCTGTCGGTGAATGTCCTCTGGCAGGGGGCGAATTTTCCAACCCTGTCTCGGAGCCTCTGTATTCCTATGTCGTCCCTGTTCTCTGTGACGAGTTCCCCTGGGACTACCAGAGTCTCCCCGTAGACTTTTTCTGCTGAGGAGGGGTCGCCGTTGGCCCTGGGCACGGTTCTCAACCCTAGGAGGACCCAGGGCAGCTGGTACTTCCAGTTTTCAGCAGAAAAAACGAGCCATGATGGACGCCTTCAGAGATCTGTGGAATCTTTCCACCATTCCGTTGGCTGCAGGGTTGTAGGCGGTGATACTGTGGTGAGTGGTCGCCGGCCTGTTGTTATGTCATCCGGGACACCGAACTGGCTGATCCAGCTGGAGAGGAGGGCTTCCGTGCATGCACTGGAGGCGGCTTCTTCCATGGGCTTCGGGTCATCTGGTGGAGCAGTCGATGACTGTCAGTAGGTATCTGGCTCCTCCTGATGGGGAAAGTAGTCCTACTACATCGGTATGGATGTGCTGAAAACATCTCTTTGGCTGGGGGAATTCGCCCACTCCCAATTCGGTGTGCCGCCCTACTTTACTTGTATGACACTGCATATATTGTCTTGCCCAGGCTGTCGCGTCCTTTCGTCTGCCACACCAGACGAACTTCTCCGTCAGCAGCCTGGCTGTTGTCCTTCTGGAGGGGTGGGATAGGCCGTGGATGATGTCGAAAACCAACCGACGTCTGGAGGCAGGTACTAGGGGGCGGGGGCTTCTGATACTGATGTCGCTAAGTAATGTTCATCCTTTTGAGCCGAAGGGCACATCCCACCACTTCAGCAACGTGATGGCTGTATGGTAGGCTGGGGTCTCAGGGTAAGCAGCTTGTTCGTGGGCGAGATCCTCGTAATCGATCCCGAGCTGTACGGAATTGATCTCGATCCTCGAGAGGGTGTCAGCTACAGGGTTCTTCCTGCCGGGGAGGTACCTGATGGTGCAGGTGAACTCCGCGATGGCTGCGAGGTGCCGCTGCTGCCTAAAGGACCATACATCGCCCAGCTTTATGAAGGCATGGACCAGCAGCTGGTGGTCGGTCCATATTGTGAAGGGTGTCCCCTACAGGGGGAACTTGAAGTGCCGTACCGCCTGGTATGCCGCTAGGAGTTCTCAGTCAAAGGTGCTGTAGCGGGACTCGGTGGGGTTTAGCCTCCTACTGAAGAAGGCGATGGGCTACGGGGTCCCTCTGATGATCTGTTCCAGCACTGCCAAGCAGGCGACATTCCTGGCATCCGTCGTCAGTTGGAGGGGAGTGCTGGGATCCTGGTGGGCCAAAGATGTTGCTTTGGCGAGGGAGGCCTTCATCATGAGGAAAGCCTTCTGCTGGTTGGGTCCCCACACAAAGGTCTTTGGTCGTCCCTTCAGGGCCTTCATCAGGGGACCCATGGTGTGAGCGATCCCCAGGATGAATTTTCTGTAGTAGTTGACCATCCCAAGGAATTCTTGTAGGGGTGGGGAACTTCTTGACGGCTTCGACCTTCGACGACATCGGGCGGACATCCTCTGGGGATATCTCATGGCCGAGGAACTGCACCTTCTCGACGCCGAAGGTGCATTTGTCAAACCTGATGATGAGGCCATTCTCCTGTAGGCGCTGCAGGACCTTACAGATGTGTTGCAGGTGTTCCTCCCGGGACCTGGAAAAGATCAGGATATCATCGATGTAGCAGACGCAGAAGTCCAGGTCCCCCAGGATGCTGTCCATCAACCTCTGGAAGGTTATGCCCGCATTCCTCAGGCCGAAGGTGGAGAAGGCGAAGACGTAGGACACGAAGGGCGCGATGATGGCAGTCTTGGGGATGTCCTCCGGAGCTGCTGGGACCTGCAAATAAGATTTTAGTAGGTTCATTTTGGAGAATATCCTGGCTCCGTGGAGAGAGGCCATCAGGTCCTGCATGTTCAGCAGGGGGTAGTGGTCTGGTTTATTTGCCAGGTTCAGCCGCCTGTAGTCACCGCAGGGCCTCCAGGTGCCGTCTGCTTTCTGCACCATGTGAAGAGGGGAAGCCCACGGGCTGGGAGCCTTTTTGCATATGCCCATCTTTCCATTTCTGCGAAGGCCTTTTTGGCCTCCTGAAGGCGCTGCGGGGAAGTCATCAGAATTTTGCGTGCGTCAGTGGGGTCTTCATCTTAATATGGTGGTATATCACATGTGTGGCAGGAGTCCCAGGCATCTGGCAGAGCTCGGGTTTGAAGACCTCTGGGAACTCCTTCAGGAGGGAACCATATTGGTGGGGCGCGATGGAACAGATGCCAGGCTCCCTGTGGCCTGGAGACAAGGGCAGGGATTGGCAGGTCTGGGTGTCTAGCAGGCATTTGCGGCCGACGTCAACTGCCAGACTGAAGTGGGTGAGGAAGTCCGCCCCCAGGAGTGGAGTCCTGATGTCTGCAATGATGAACTCCCAGTTGTACCTCCGGCCAAGGATGGAGATCGACAGGAGCTTGGTGCCATAGGAGAGGATGGGGGACCAGTTTGCGGCCGTCAGGCAGGTAGTCGGGTCCGGTGGTTGTCTGAGGTCCTCTTCTGATGGTGGAAACACCGAAAGCATGGCTCCAGTGTCGACCAACATCATCCTGCCAGAGATCGTGTCACGGACGTAGAACCCTACCAGTAAGAGACCCCTGGATACTTCTGCTGTTGCTGCTACAGCGGCCTTTGGGGTTGGCCACCGCCTCCACCGTTTTTTGAAGGGAAGAAAGGGCAGGGGGCTTCGCACTTCTGGGCAGCTCTCCCGAACCTCCAGTGGAAGTAGCATAGCCCAGGCCCTTCCTTCTTCTGCTGGTGGAACGACCATTTATGTTCAATGGAGTTGATGGGCTCCGTGGTGGGGTGGGGCCCTCCGGCAGGAGGCAGTTGGCGGAGTGTGCGGGCATGGTCGCCCACTTGGCTGCCTTAGTGGAGTCCGTCAGCTGCTGTGCCAACCTGATTAGGTCCTCAACCGGCAGGGTGTATGCGTCCGTGATTTTTCCCTCAGACCTCCGGCAGTAGCTGCCACAGGAAGGTCTCCCTTGACAGACTGATTTCCTTGTGCCTGCTGCTGCTGTCAGCCTCAGGGAGAAGGAGGAGGAGGTCCTGGAGGGCGTGCCACACTTCTAAGAGGTTTCACTCCTACCGGGGATTGAGGGCAAGGCCGAGGGCGTGGGCAGCTCTCTCGGAGACCGGCAGGGAGCAGGTCTCGACGAGAGTAGATTTCAGTTCTTGGAAGGTGGCGGGGATGTCGTCGTCATCAACCATGGGGTGATATTCTCATAAGTTTCCTCCGGGAGGGCGTTAATGGCAATGTCCGCCTTCAACCTCATCAGTCAGGCCCGCTATTCTGAATTGCCCCTCGACCCTGTAGAACCAAGATGCTGCGTTCTCCCTGGTGAATGGCGGCAGCCTTATGTTAAGGGCCAACTTTGGTTGGTCGGGAGACATTGCCTGGGGCGGCAGTACTGGTGTGGAGGTGCACGCGGGAGGGGATTGTGAGAGGGAGGTGTCTGCCTCCAAGAGGTTTGCGGTAATTTGTATGTGGTTGGGACTGGCTCCGTCCATGCTCTCTTCGCGCTGTCACTTGGAGTTCTCTGGGAACACTCACGCCAATACATGCTGGGGGAGCATGCCGTGTGGGTCTGCTAATGACGTTGGGGACCTGCCAACGAGGGTCGGTTAACACCCGAACGCTTTGCTAGAGTGCCGTAGTTAGTCCGTTAGAGGCGTGGATTAGGTTCATCGGGCCAAGACTTAGTCGCCGTTTGGGTCCGTCAATGGCTTCCGAGAACCACTCCAGGGGTCACCACTGTGAGAGAGGTGCGAAATAATGAGCAGAGAGACAAGTACTGCTGATTTATTGATAAATAATTGCTGTTTATAAAGCAGGATGTGGACGTCTGTGTAGTGCGCACAGACCGTTGGTACAAAGATTTACAGGTGACCTGAGGTCAAACTAGTTCTTTAAAAACAGGACAGGTTTATACAGAAAACAAAGTGATAAACAATGTCTGACATATGAAATAAATATCTTGTTACTTGTACATAATAAATGATTGCTTGGACAGACAATATATACATAGTTTATAATTGTGATGATAAATATATATTCCGCTCAACCTTAGGTCATGGAAAGACACTGCAGAGAACGGGATGTTCTCCACAGAGAACGCGTTGAGCGGGGACTTTACAATAGTACTAGATTACACATGTCTGCAAAGCACATAATATTCAGTCTAAAATGTAGATGTTGGATTTAAAATCCTTATACTACAAATCAGTCAGTTTTGCTTTTACATTAAAATTAGGGACCCAATCATCAACGGTAATTTTGGGAGGAAGTTTTTTTATATATATATTCCAAGAGTAAGAGTTTGAATATTAGAACGTCGATAAAGCAATGACATGGGTTACTGAATATCCACAATTGAAAAATTTCACGATCCTTGAAATATATTTCTGAATCCATTTACATCCACAAAAAAATAATTCAGTTATGCGCCGTTTTATGCGCTACAAAGTGAGACAAATTGCATCCTTGGAAGAAGGTTTAAACTAAATTAGCCCCAAAATGGAGCCCTAAGACCTATGAAGACCGTTTGTGTTCGGTACATTTTACTCAGCAAATCCTCTGAATCGAGCTTAAGCTGTCAACCATTTTAAATATTGCCTAATCCTTGAAACAAAATCCTGAGTTACGTATGACGGCTATATTATCGTCTAATAACTTAGCCATATTTTGAACTTGTATTTCAAGACAGAAAAGTCTACAAACCATGGATATTTTCAGAACTACTTTACCACAAAAAAAATTCTAGCCTTTCTGTCATTCCTTAAATATAAATTATTACTATAGCCACATTTTTAAAAGGAAAAAACGGTCAAAGAGAGAATGTGTTTAAGCAAAACGAATTTCACTGTGGTTTTAACTATGAGTCGCTAGTTCTTTCCAAATTATGCAGAGTTCTTTAATGTTAAGGACATAAAACGGGGAAACATTTAAAATGGCTACAGTGGAGAGAGAGAGAGAGAGAAAGAGAGAGAAGGAGTGGGGTGGGGGTCCGTTAATAACTAACAGGGAGAAATGACGGTGTATTGCTGTCGGTGTTTTATCTCCAAAAAACATGATATTAATATTTTTTGTGATAAAATCATTTTTACCACTACCTTTAATCAAAAGCCAAGTTTTAAGTTAATGATTGTCTTTCTTAGCTTCTGAAAGAATAATTACAAACAATTTTACAGTATCATTACCTGACTACAGAGAGAGAGAGAGAGAGAGAGAGAGAGAGAGAGAGAGAGAGAGAGAGAGAGAGAGAGAGCATGGAAAAGTGGTAAATTGTTAGTCTTTTTAATGTGGAAAGAAAACGGATCAATAAGAACTAATAGTTTTCAGTGTGTATAATATTTGAGATACCAAGATATTACTGTCATAAGAAGCACGAATAATTTTGAGAAGCTAAATTGCATGAAGTTTAACCTCCAAAAAATAATGAAGATTGTGATCCCTGAAATCCTTAAAAATATCTATATAATACATTTTAAAAATGGTAAATTCTTAAGCAACCTCCATGGCCAGCAACACAAAAGGTCTTAGAACTCTAATCTCTCCAATGAAAACTGATACATACCAAAAAAGAATTTCTTTTCTCATTTACATCGTGTTCTAGGATCAGAAAAACTAGGCCACTTTTAATTTTCCACGTAACTAGAGAAAGGTTTGAGGCCTAGTGATGGATGTGATTGCGAACAAAGAGATAAATTTTGAACATAGTTGAAATTTAGTCAATTTCTTCTTAGGTCCTTTCCTGAGACTATTTAAGTTAGCATGAAGAATCAAACAAAAGATTTTGAAAATGTATAGGATTTTCAGTGTTTTAGAAAACTGGCATTTATAGATTTGCAAAATGATAAGTTGAGTTGAAATTTAACCTCAATATAGTTATAGAAGTTACATCCTCATATTTTGTCAAGGTAACATTGCCAGTCTTAACTGCAGCTTACGTTGAAAATAAGTCAAATATGTATCTTTTCCTGGGTTAGATTCAAAGGTGGATTTTAGAGCATGAATAGGAAAACAGGGGAGAGAGAGAGAATAAATGATAAAGTCCAGTATACAATTAAAGGTATGCAAGGCAGTCCGGTTACCACTCATAACATGTCTGTCCTTGAAACAAAAGAATTTCTTTGCTATACAGTTCAATAGAAGAGTTCTCACTGCTTTTGCCAACTTTTCGTAACATTCAGTTTTTTTTACATTTCTGCTCTAAGTATGAGAGAGAGAGAGAGAGACAGAGAGAGAGAGAGAGAGAGAGAGAGAGAGAGAGAGAGACTAAGGGGATAAAAGTCAGCTAGAGGAAAAAGAATTTAAACAGAAACAACAGCTTTTAGGACTGAGGCAATCATTGAATAATACCTTGTAACGGAATAATATCTACATACCATCACGACTTTATAGACAAAACAAATGAAACTTTCATTTTTATATCACTTTTTCCTTCAGAGTTACTGGATTAATTCTCATTTTCCTCCTGACGCTCCACCTTTTATTCCATGCGCTGTCCGATGTATGGTTAACCTACAACAATAAATCCAAATCCCCTACAGAAAAAATTTTTTCAGAATTTACATGAATTTTGATCATATTTTATGATAATTATTAATATAAGTGTTAAACATACAACTCACTGCTTGGTTGCATTGCTTAATCAAATACTTTCGGTTTCGTTATAAAACATATTTCATAGCCATAAAGCAATGAACCTAAACCAACAGGTCCAAAGATTTTCTCCCTAAACACATACACATCCCAGTTGTTTTCCTCATTCGCACGTGTAGTAGCTGCTAGCTCAGCACGACGTGCAAGATGTATGAAGGCAATATATCCTTTTTCTTATTAGTTCAAATGGGAATTTTCTAATTAATTCAATTGTTTCTTCTTTATTTTTACCTTCAGAATTCGTTATAGAGAGAACTTCGTAGCGTCACATGGGGTATATCATTATAAATTTGGTTTGAATGTGGTTTATGGGGTGTTTTAGCAACAACACTTCACTACATACCTAAAGGGGGTAGGTCCATTTGTTGTTGCATGAGAGACAGACCTTCTCCCCTCCCCACACACACACACACGCGCACACCTGAGTGCAAATTGCAAAAATACAATATTTTTTATTTATTGTCTTTGTTCAGTGGAGATGCTTTTTATTCTCTTCAGATAGAGGAACGTAACTTCCCTCCACCTGTATCTTCTCCTCACCCTGCCCTGCCCCTTCCCTTCCCTCTTCCCTTTTTTTTTTCCCCCCCTCCCCTCCTCCCCTCATTTTTCCCTTCCTCCTCCTCTCCCTCCCCTCCCTTTCCCCTCCCTTCACCTTTCCCCATCCCCTCTCCCTTCCCTCCCCTACCCATAAACTGTCATCAGAGTTTTCCCAGAGCAAAACGAGTTTTATATATATATATATATATAATATATATATATATATATATATATATATATATATATATATATATATATATATATATATATATATATATAAAGTGAATGTTTATATATTTGTTTGTCCACTGTAGAAAATCCGAATTTGTTATTTGGCAGAACCAGACAAAATTTTGCACACAGGTTGTGTCACCCCAGAAAGGTTTATAACTCAAAATCAAACTCCTACCTGTGACAGACATACAAACACAGACAAAACAAATCAAATTTTTATTTTTAGTCCACCTTTTCTTCAGTAATGCTATGGAAGTCTCCAGTAGCTTGGGTGGAAAGCTCCAACTTTTCTTTTGGTGACGTCATAAAACCCCTCCCACTGTAAACCCTGAGACTCATGGTAGCCCGGCAAATGCGAATTTCCTCATTAATTTGTTAGTTTCTTCTTCATTTTTACCTTCGAAATTCGCTATGGCGACTGCTTCATGACGTTATGGTGACGCATTTCGTTATAAAGCCAGTTTGAATAGGGTCTGAAGTAATTGATATATCACCTTGGATACTTCAGTGGTTGACAGTTCGAATTAATTATCGACCAAATTGGCAAAACACTTCACTGCGTATGTTACATGAGTTTCTTTTCACGTTGCTTGGTACTGATTACCTGGAAGATAATGACTGAAAATTCTAGATTTAAACTTTACAGGAATACACATCATTGCATCTGGGAAATCTTCTCTGAAAGGCACTTGCAGAATTTACATGTATGAAGGGTAAACGTACACAGTGCAAATAGGGATTAAATTAAGAAATGGCAACTACTGCACTTCGAGGAACGTCGAAGTGCTCACAGCTTACACAACCCGTCAATATCATACCTTTTGCTGATGCAATCATAAACAGTAAGGAATAGTATTCCCATCATTTAGGGAAATAAAATTATTGTTTATGGTTATGTATTAGAATGATATATATTCATTATTGTTTATGGTTATATATTAGAATGATATATATTCATTTCTATCTTTAATCAACACGTATTTATTCAAAACAATAAATAATTGATTGCCTAACATTCCTCCAAGAAGGGGTAGATTTTGTTGATTCATGGTTACATTATTACCATAGGTACAAATTGGCAAAGTTTATAGATTTTATACGGACATAGAAAAGCGGTAATTTTTTCTAATGATCTATGTAACTTTATACTTAATTCAGCATTAAGGAATTTGATGTCATTGTAAAGATAATGAGTTGTAATTTGTTATATTATATTAAAAACGTCCCTGAAACTAATATAAAGAATATGTATCACGAGTCAGTTCTTCATTGGAGGGGTGGGTAGAGCTCTCGGCTAGCATGCTGTTGGCCCAGCGTTCGACTCTCCGACCGGCCAATGAAGAATTAGAGGAATTTATTTCTGGTGATAGAAATTCATTTCTCGTCATAATGTGGTTCGGATTCCACAATAAGCTGTAGGTCCCATTACTAGGTAACCAGTTGGTTCTTAGCAACGTAAAATAAATCTAATCCATCGGGCCAGCCCTAGGAGAGTTGTTAATCAGCTCAGTGGTCTGGTTAAACTAAGATATACTTAACTTTGTATCACGAGTTGAAGTTAGCCGTAAAGGAAAGTGTTTTGCCCCTTTTTTTTTTTTGCAATATGATGAGGGGATAGAAGGCTAACTGTTGCAGCAATTCATTTGATAATAGAAATGAAGTAAAAAGACATAACAGAGTATAGAGTAAATATTTCTAATTAAAAAAAGACATCCACTCTCATACAATATTAATGAATGAGTTTAAATTAGAACTGATGGGTTGCCTCATCTTTTTATGAGAAGTTTACTTTCATTATAGTAACATATATCATAAAAAGACATCACTGGCCAAGGCCTATACCAAATTGTCTGTATCACATGGAAATATTGTTTTAAATTTTTATTTTATGATTTGGACTAATAACGGCCTACAAATAGCATTTAAGGCCCTAACAGTGAAATGAATAACGTCTATACATAATTTATTCATATTCTGATCAGAGAGCCTGAGCTACTTCCCAGATGAAATATGGCGGCAAAATGTCACGAAATTGATGCTAACCTGTCCACGTGCAATTACCTAGTAGTCGGTCAGAATTATTTAGGTAATACCATAAATTCATCCATTCTGGTGAGTGGACTGTGTCTGCCCACAAACTGTTATCTACATGTAAGTTTCAATGGCAGTCTCGATGAACTGACAGAAGAAATGGCAGGCAAACTTGATCGTGACTACACGACCTAATGTTGGATTCTATGATAGTGAATGGGTGTGTTGGGAGAGGAGAGAAAGAGAGAGGAGAGGGGGTGGTAAGGAGGAGAGAGAGAGAAAAGTTAAGTATACCTTAGTTTTACCAGACCAATGAGCTGATTAACAGCTCTCCTAGGGCTGGCTCGAAGGATTAGACTTATTTTACATGGCTAAGAACCAACTGGTTACTTAGCAACAGGACCTACAGCTTATTGTGAAATCCGAACCACATTATAGCGAGAAATGAATTTCTATCACCAGAAATAAATTGCTCTAACTCTTCATCAGCTGGCCAGGGAATTGAACTCCGGCCCATCGAGTGACAGTCCGCAATTCTACCAACTCACCCAACGAAGAGCTAGGGAGAGAGAGAGAGAGAGAGAGAGAGAGAGAGAGAGAGAGAGAGAGAGAGAGAGAGAGAGAGAGCTTATGGAATGTCATCTAGAGTTTTTCTGGGCAGTGCTGGGTTTGTCAGCTTATTATGATCTCGCTTTTCGAGACCAACAGGTTCTTCAAAATAAACAAGCAATTGGGCTGTAATGACTGACGAGAGGTGACAAACAAAGGAGGGAGGAGCAGAACAAATACAAAAAAAGTTACCTTAATATTAGTTTATTACAAATTAGTTATTTACATATTTACAGTGAGTCAGATTCAGCAGGTTTAGTTTAATTTAAAATAATGAAATGAATATTACTACAAAATGAATTAATTACTTAAAGGACAGCAAAATACAAGCAATTTAAACTTCAAATAAATTAACATTTGAGCAGCAAAATTACTTAGTAGCCGGGAGCGTAATACATAAAATCCAACAAATACAAGAGCAGCAAAAAACAATCTTAATAAATAAACGATAATGCAACATTATAAAATCACACAGGAAATACTGATAAACACATCAATCTCCGCAGAGAGATAACACGATAGACCCAGCTATCAAGAAGGATGAAGGCAATCAGACGAACTCCTGTGAAGACACCAAAGCAGCCACCAACTGCTCGACAGGAACACTGCAGGACAACTAAGACAGAGCCGACACGACAACCATCTCGTCCTCAAGCACAGTGCTGACGTCCTCCTCCAGTACCGACGATCATGACAGAGCCGACACGGCAACCATCTCGTCCGCAAGAAACGTACTGACGTCCTCCTCCAATTACGACGACCATGACAGAGCCGACACGGCAACCATCTCGTCCTCAACAAACTCTCCGCTGCTCTGCTGCCAGGACCTGACTCGCAGGTACGGATACCTGCTGCTGCTACCTTGGACCATCGGTCAATCTGCCCTCCAGAACCTGGCTCGTTGCTGCTACGAACCTGACTGACGAAGTCTGACGCCATTCACCAGACGACAGCTCGCCAGCAAGAAAAACACAAAAACAACAAAAGGAGGCAACAATCCACCAAGGGAACAATCGACAAACGATTGTTCCTAACACCTCCCCACCTAACAGAAAAAAAAAATTTACAATAAAATTTTTTTTTTTACAAACAAAATACTCTACCCCGATGCTGCCACACCCCCGCCAGCCAAAACAGAACCAATCCTGGCAAGGTCGCCAATATTATGATCTCGCTTTTCGAGACCAACAGGTTCTTCAAAATAAACAAGCAATTGGGCTGTAATGACTGACGAGAGGTGACAAACAAAGGAGGGAGGAGCAGAACAAATACAAAAAAAAGTTACCTTAATATTAGTTTATTACAAATTAGTTATTTACATATTTACAGTGAGTCAGATTCAGCAGGTTTAGTTTAATTTAAAATAATGAAATGAATATTACTACAAATGAATTAATTACTTAAAGGACAGCAAAATACAAGCAATTTAAACTTCAAATAAATTAACATTTGAGCAGCAAAATTACTTAGTAGCCGGGAGCGTAATACATAAAATCCAACAAATACAAGAGCAGCAAAAACAATCTTAATAAATAAACGATAATGCAACATTATAAAATCACACAGGAAATACTGATAAACACATCAATCTCCGCAGAGATAACACGATAGACCCAGCTATCAAGAAGGATGAAGGCAATCAGACGAACTCCTGTGAAGACACCAAAGCAGCCACCAACTGCTCGACAGGAACACTGCAGGACAACTAAGACAGAGCCGACACGACAACCATCTCGTCCTACCCAAGCACAGTGCTGACGTCCTCCTCCAGTACCGACGATCATGACAGAGCCGACACGGCAACCATCTCGTCTCCGCAAGAAACGTACTGACGTCCTCCTCCAATTACGACGACCATGACAGAGCCGACACGGCAACCATCTCGTCCTCAACAAACTCTCCGCTGCTCTGCTGCCAGGACCTGACTTCGTGAGGTACGGATACCTGCTGCTGCTACCTTGGACCATCGGTCAATCTGCCCTCTCCAGAACCTGGCTCGTTGCTGCTTACGAACCTGACTGACGAAGTCTGACGCCATTCACCAGACGACAGCTCGCCAGCAAGAAAAACACAAAAACAACAAAAGGAGGCAACAATCCACCAAGGGAACAATCGACAAACGATTGTTCCTAACACCTCCCCACCTAACAGAAAAAAAAAATTTACAATAAAATTTTTTTTTTTACAAACAAAATACTCTCCCCCGATGCTGCCACACCCCCGCCAGCCAAAACAGAACCAATCCTGGCAAGGTTGCCAATATTATGATCTCGCTTTTGAGACCAACAGGTTCTTCAAAATAAACAAGCAATTGGGCTGTAATGACTGACGAGAGGTGACAAACAAAGGAGGAGGAGCAGAACAAATACAAAAAAGTTACCTTAATATTAGTTTATTACAAATTAGTTATTTACATATTTACAGTGAGTCAGATTCAGCAGGTTTAGTTTAATTTAAAATAATGAAATGAATATTACTACAAATGAATTAATTACTTAAAGGACAGCAAAATACAAGCAATTTAAACTTCAAATAAATTAACATTTGAGCAGCAAAATTACTTAGTAGCCGGGAGCGTAATACATAAAATCCAACAAATACAAGAGCAGCAAAAACAATCTTAATAAATAAACGATAATGCAACATTATAAAATCACAGGGAAATACTGATAAACACATCAATCTCCAAGAGAGATAACACGATAGACCCAGCTATCAAGAAGGATGAAGGCAATCAGACGAACTCCTGTGAAGACACCAAAGCAGCCACCAACTGCTCGACAGGAACACTGCAGGACAACCAAGACAGAGCCGACACGACAACCATCTCGTCCTCAAGCACAGTGCTGACGTCCTCCTCCAGTACCGGCGATCATGACAGAGCCGACACGGCAACCATCTCGTCCGCAAGAAACGTACTGACGTCCTCCTCCAATTACGACGACCATGACAGAGCCGACACGGCAACCATCTCGTCCTCAACAAACTCTCCGCTGCTCTGCTGCCAGGACCTGACTCGCAGGTACGGATACCTGCTGCTGCTACCTTGGACCATCGGTCAATCTGCCCTCCAGAACCTGGCTCGTTGCTGCTACGAACCTGACTGACGAAGTCTGACGCCATTCACCAGACGACAGCTCGCCAGCAAGAAAAACACAAAAACAACAAAAGGAGGCAACAATCCAAAGGAACAATCGACAAACGATTGTTCCTAACACCTCCCACCTAACAGAAAAAAAAATTTACAATAAAATTTTTTTTTACAAACAAAAATACTCTACCCCGATGCTGCCACACCCCGCCAGCCAAAAACAGAACCAATCCTGGCAAGGTCGCCAATATTATGATCTCGCTTTTCCGAGACCAACAGGTTCTTCAAAATAAACAAGCAATTGGGCTGTAATGACTGACGAGAGGTGACAAACAAAGGAGGGAGGAGCAGAACAAATACAAAAAAGTTACCTTAATATTAGTTTATTACAAATTAGTTATTTACATATTTACAGTGAGTCAGATTCAGCAGGTTTAGTTTAATTTAAAATAATGAAATGAATATTACTACAAATGAATTAATTACTTAAAGGACAGCAAAAATACAAGCAATTTAAACTTCAAATAAATTAACATTTGAGCAGCAAAATTACTTAGTAGCCGGGAGCGTAAAACATAAAATCCAACAAATACAAGAGCAGCAAAAACAATCTTAATAAATAAAACGATAATGCAACATTATAAAATCACACAGGAAATACTGATAAACACATCAATCTCCGCAGAGATAACACGATAGACCCAGCTATCAAGAAGGATGAAGGCAATCAGACGAACTCCTGAAGACACCAAAGCAGCCACCAACTGCTCGACAGGAACACTGCAGGACAACTAAGACAGAGCCGACGACAACCATCTCGTCCTCAAGCACAGTGCTGACGTCCTCCTCCAGTACCGACGATCATGACAGAGCCGACACGGCAACCATCTCGTCCGCAAGAAACGTACTGACGTCCTCCTCCATTACAACGACCATGACAGAGCCGACACGGCAACCATCTGCGTCCTCAACAAACTCTCCGCTGCTCTGCTGCCAGGACCTGACTCGCAGGTACGGATACCTGCTGCTGCTGGCTTGGACCATCGGTCAATCTGCCCTCAGAACCTGGCTCGTTGCTGCTACGAACCTGACTGGCGAAGTCTGACGCCATTCACCAGACGACAGCTCGCCAGCAAGAAAAACACAAAAACAACAAAAAGGAGGCAACAATCACCAAAGGAACAATCGACAAACGATTGTTCCTAACACCTCCCCACCTAACAGAAAAAAAAAAATTTACAATAAAATTTTTTTTTTTTACAAACAAAATACTCTACCCCGATGCTGCCACACCCCCGCCAGCCAAAACAGAACCAATCCTGGCAAGGTCGCCAATATTATGATCTCGCTTTTCGAGACCAACAGGTTCTTCAAAATAAACAAGCAATTGGGCTGTAATGACTGACGAGAGGTGACAAACAAAGGAGGGAGGAGCAGAACAAATACAAAAAAAAGTTACCTTAATATTAGTTTATTACAAATTAGTTATTTACATATTTACAGTGAGTCAGATTCAGCAGGTTTAGTTTAATTTAAAATAATGAAATGAATATTACTACAAATGAATTAATTACTTAAAGGACAGCAAAATACAAGCAATTTAAACTTCAAATAAATTAACATTTGAGCAGCAAAATTACTTAGTAGCCGGGAGCGTAAAACATAAAATCCAACAAATACAAGAGCAGCAAAAACAATCTTAATAAATAAACGATAATGCAACATTATAAAATCACACAGGGAAATACTGATAAAACACATCAATCTCCGCAGAGATAACACGATAGACCCAGCTATCAAGAAGGATGAAGGCAATCAGACGAACTCCTGTGAAGACACCAAAGCAGCCACCAACTGCTCGACAGGAACACTGCAGGACAACTAAGACAGAGCCGACACGACAACCATCTCGTCCTCAAGCACAGTGCTGACGTCCTCTCCAGTACCGACGATCATGACAGAGCCGACACGGCAACCATCTCAATCCGCAAAGAAACGTACTGACGTCCTCCTCCAATTACGACGACTATGACAGAGCCGACACGGCAACCATCTCGTCCTCAACAAACTCTCCGCTGCTCTGCTGCCAGGACCTGACTTCGCAATACGGATACCTGCTGCTGCTACCTTGGACCATCGGTCAATCTGCCCTCAGAACCTGGCTCGTTGCTGCTACGAACCTGACTGACGAAGTCTGACGCCATTCACCAGACGACAGCTCGCCAGCAAGAAAAACACAAAACAACAAAAAGGAGGCAACAAATCCACCAAGGGAACAATCGACAAACGATTGTTCCTAACACCTCCCACCTAACAAAAAAAAAAATTTACAATAAAATTTTTTTTTACAAACAAAATACTCTACCCCCGATGCTGCCACACGCCAGCCAAAACAGAACCAATCCCTGGCAAGGTCGCCAATATTATGATCTGGCTTTTCGAGACCAACAGGTTCTTCAAAATAAACAAGCAATTGGGCTGTAATGACTGACGAGAGGTGACAAACAAAGGAGGGAGGAGCAGAACAAATACAAAAAAGTTACCTTAATATTAGTTTATTACAAATTAGTTATTTACATATTTACAGTGAGTCAGATTCAATAGGTTTAGTTTAATTTAAAATAATGAAATGAATATTACTACAAATGAATTAATTACTTAAAGGACAGCAAAATACAAGCAATTTAAACTTCAAATAAATTAACATTTGAGCAGCAAAATTACTTAGTAGCCGGGAGCGTAAAACATAAAATCCAACAAATACAAGAGCAGCAAAAACAATCTTAATAAATAAACGATAATGCAACATTATAAAATCACACAGGGAAATACTGATAAACACATCAATCTCCGCAGAGATAACACGATAGACCCAGCTATCAAGAAGGATGAAGGCAATCAGACGAACTCCTGTGAAGACACCAAAGCAGCCACCAACTGCTCGACAGGAACACTGCAGGACAACTAAGACAGAGCCGACACGACAACCATCTCGTCCTCAAGCACAGTGCTGACGTCCTCCTCCAGTACCGACGATCATGACAGAGCCGACACGGCAACCATCTCGTCCTCCAAGAAACGTACTGGCGTCCTCCTCCATCTACGACGATCATGACAGAGCCGACACGGCAACCATCTCGTCCTCAAGAAACTCTCCGCTGCTCTGCTGCCGGGACCTGACTCGCGAGGTACGGATACCTGCTGCTGCTACCTTGGACCATCGGTCAATCTGCCCTCCAGAACCTGGCTCGTTGCTGCTAAGAACCTGACTGACGGTCTGACGCCATTCACCAGACGACAGCTCGCCAGCAAGAAAAACACAAAAACAACAAAGGAACAAAAGGAGGCAACAATCACCAAGGAACA
>NC_089769.1:27644622-27647122 GCF_040412425.1 Macrobrachium rosenbergii
GTTAAGAGGGCATCATGGCTATCATAGTTACGTATGTATCTGGTAGAGAGTGACCAGCAGATTCTACATATTATTAGAGAACACACAGCTGGGTATCCAATTTTCTAAAAGCACTTCAATTGAACTGATTAAATTATGTGTGAAAGAATGTAAATTTAATGGTAAAGTTAACTCACAAAATTTTGGTATGGCAATGGGAAACCCTCTATCCCCAGCGTTAAGTAACCTACATATGGAATTTTTTTAGACGAAAATATTAAACAACATAATTCCATGCAATGTAACATGGTTTAGGTATGTTGACGACATAATTTGTGCATGGCCAGGGAACGAAGATGTAAATAACTTTTTTGCCAAGTTAAATCAATTAGTACCATCAATTAAATTCACTATGGAAATGGAAAATGATGGGTGATTACGCTTTTTGGATGTCCTCATACAAAGAAATAGTAATGGGTTTAAATATAGTGCGTACAGAAACCTACTAATATGTCTTCCTATGTGCATTTCTATTCCGGACAAGCAATAAGGTTAAGAAATCAGTGTTTTAATCTATGTTTTTAAGAGCATTACGTGTATGTATGCCTGAATATATTGATGAGGAAATAGATAAGATTAGGAATACGGGCAAGAAACTGAAATATCTTGACAGTGTATTAAACAATGCATTAGAAGCGGCAAAAAAGACTATGTATCAAAACCAAAAAGAACCATACAATACAAAAATTTCCTTGTACTGCCTTATAATAATAATATGAAAGATACTCCACACCTTCTGAAGAATTTTAGTGTTAATGTTGCATTTAAGAACACTAAAACAATGAAACATGTACTTATCAAGAACTCCCACAGCAATACTAAATGGTGTGTATATAAAATTCCATGCAAGTCTTGTGACAACTTTTATATTGGCCAAATGGGTAAAGCACTGGAAAAGAGAATAGAAAGCATAAAAAATGTGTGAGATATGCACAGAGGAACGGTGATATTTTTGTACATGTTAGTAAGAACAATCATGCTATCAAATGGGAAGGGGCAAAAAGGATTGTATATTCTAATAATGCACTGGAAAGGAATATCATTCAATCTAGCTTTATAAAAGAAAGTTACATCCATAGTATGAATATCAGTCAAGGGATGTATAAACTTGATCCTTTAATATCAAAAGACATGTGTAAATTGTTTAAATTTTAAAGTAGGCAGTACAGATGAATGGAAATAAGATTATCATATTTGTAAACACAGCACGGGGGCAGCAGTGCTAATGTGTTTTCTAAACCCAGCCTCCCTGACACCTGTCAGGTGTGGATCTGATGTCGTCTATGGTTGGTATGTTTATCAGTATTGTCCCCTGGGAGTATATTGTGATTTTTAGCCAAATGAGTTTTGAAGGCCACTCCTACCTTGACACCAGTCTGTGGGTGCATATGTAGTCTCTAACGGTTGTTATGTTCGTCAGTACTGTTCCTGTAGTATATCTATTTGTGACTTCTAATACTCTATATCAGTGCTTCGTCAATGGCTTGGAAATAAAGTCGAAACCGGACAGGACCTACATCCCATCTCTTATTTTTCACATGTGGGAATGTCTGATGAATGAATCATGTACAAAAAAGTTATTATAGTCATATATATATATATATATATATATATATATATATATATATATATATATATATATATATATATATATATATATATATATATATATATATATATATATATATATATATATATATATATATATATATATATATATATACATATATATATATATATATATATATATATATATATATATATATATATATATATATATATATATATATATATATATATATATATATATATATATATATATATATATATATATACTGTGAAGTGTAATGGTTATTTTGGTGGAACAATCCTGTTCTGGTTGTTCCCTTGTTTCACCTGTCCTCTTGTGTTTTTTTTTTTTCTTTGTGGAGAGTTGATGTCTGTCATGGGGTGCTTGACAGTGTTTTGGATGGCGATCTGAGAGGTTCTGGGCAACTCTCAGTTACGAAGGTAACAGCAGCATGGTTGAATGTCAGTAATCGAGCAGCTGGAAGTCATTTTGATGGACGGTTCTGTGGTACCTGTTGGGCTTTGGCGGGAGGATGAAGACCTCTCCATCTGTATGGTTTGGCTTCTCCGTTGGTAGCAGCAAGAGGAATTTTTGACAATGAACGACTGTCAACACGATTCGACCGAATTCATCTGTTTTGAGGACGTGTTCCTGTTTGACAGTTCACTGCTGTTCTCAATGGTTCGACTGATTTCATCTGTATCTTTATCATGGTTGGCAGTAATAACTGTCTCGACAATTCTTCAGAATCTGGCTGTTTATTTTGTTTATGCTGCATTGGCGTTATTTGTCACCATTATTATGCTGCTACAGTGTTATTTATTTAATTGATTATGTATTATTATTATGCTGCCTATTTTTGTTTCTGTTTATTTTACAGATTTTGTTATT
>NC_089769.1:27652122-27662122 GCF_040412425.1 Macrobrachium rosenbergii
CCTACAGCACCAGGCTCCTGTCAATCTCCATCCTTGGCCAGAGATATTCCTGGGACTTCGTCATCGCGGATGTGAGGACCCCGCTCCTGGGTACGGATTTCCTTGCCCACTTTGGGCTGGCAGTTGACGTTGGTCAGAAGCGCCTCCTCGACACCGACTCCTGCCAGTCCCTCCCGTTAGCAATGGGACCCAAGGCGCCCACCATCTGCTCCGCTGCCCCCACCAGTACTCACAGCTGCTGAAGGAGTTCCCTGACGTGTTTAGGCCTGAGCTCCGCCAGGTACCCGGGGCCCCAGCCAAACATGGCATCTACCATCACATAAAAACAAAGGGCCCCCCTGCATACGCGAGGTTCCAGAGGCTTCACCCGCGGCGCCTTCAGGAGGCCAAGAACGCCTTCGCTGAAATGGAGCGGATGGGAATATGCAAGAAGGCCTCCAGCCCATGGGCCTCCCCCCTCCACATGGTGCAGAAACCGGACAGCTCCTGGTGACCCTGCGGCTCTACACAGGTGGCTCAGCCTTGCACGGAACCTGACCATTACCCCTGCCGAACATGCTGGATCTCCTTCCACGGGCCAAAATATTTTCTAAATTGGATCTTTTGAAATCCATCTCCAGGTACCAGTCGCGCCAGAAGACGTACCGAAGACTGCCATCATTACGCCTTTGGGTCCTGAGCCTTTGCCTTCTCCACCTTCTGCCTGAGGAATGTGGGGGCGACTTTCCAGCGGCTCATGGACAGCATCCTCGGGGGCCTGAAGTTCTGTGTCTGCTACGAGGATGATATCCTTATATTTTCCAGGTCCCACAAGGAGCACCAGAAGCACATCTGGGCAGTCCTGCAGCGCCTGCAGGAGAATGGCCTCGTCATATGTTTCGACAAGTGCACCTTCGGCGTCCAGAAAGCCGACTTCCTGAGCCACAAGGTATCCCAGGATGGTGTCCGCCCACTCACATCCAAAGTCGCAGTCGTCACCAGGTTTCCCGTCCCCACCTACATCAAGGCCGTCCAGGAGTTCCTCGGGATGGTGAACTATTACAGGAGGTTCATTCTCAGGATCGCACACACCATGGCCCCTGACGGAAACCTAAACGCCAACCAAAATCCTTAGTGTGGGGACCCAGCCAGCAGCAGGCCTTCTCCCTGACGAAGGCCGTCCTCGCCGAGGCAACCACCTTGGCCCACCAGGACCCCACCGCTCCCCTCCAGCTGACGCTGGACGCCAGCAGCGTCGCCTGTGGAGCTGCCCTGGAGCAGGTCATTGACAGCGCTCCCCAGCCCATCGCCTTCTTCAGCAAGAAGTTCAACCCCGCATATGCCCGCTACAGCACCTTCAACAGGGAACTCTGCACAGTATACCTGGCAGTCCGGCACTTCAAGTTCCTCCTGGAGGGCACGCCCTTCACAATCTACATGGACCACCAGCCGCAGGTCCATGCCTTCACCAAGCAGGGGGATGCATGGTCTTCCAGGCAGCAGCGACGCCTCTCGGCCATCGCGGAGTTCAACTGCTCCGTCAAGTACCTCCCCGGCAGGAAGAACCCTGTGGCGGATGCCCTCTCCAGAGTCGAGCTTAATGTGGTGCAGCTCGGCATCAACTACGAAGACCTCGCCAGGGAGCAGGCCGCTGGCCCAGAGACCCCAGCCTACCACACCGCCATCATGTCCCTGAAGTGGAGGGACGTGCCCCTCGCCCTTGGGGGCCCAAATCTCCTCTGCGACGTCAGTACCGGCCAGCCCTGCCCCCTGGTGCCCGCCTCCCGCCACCGCCTGGTATTTGACATCATCCACGGGCTGTCACACTCCTCTGGCAGGATGACGGCCAGGCTGCTATCAGAGAAGTTCGTCTGGCACGGAGTGCAGAAGGATGCGAGGACCTGGGCGAGGCAGTGCCTGCAGTGCCAAACCAGCAAGGTGGGCGTCACACCGAGTCTGGGGTAGGCGAGTTCCTGCAGCCAGGGCTGCGGTTCAGCCACATTCACATCAACATCGTCGGGCCACAAGTCTCTGCTGAGCAAGTTTTCTATGGTGACGTCCCATTTTTTTGCCTCTACAATTCGTCACACCTGGCGTGATGGGTCACGCAAATCCAATCATTTAAACTATGTATAGGCAAAGAAAATGGGATGCCACCATAGAAAACTTGCTCAGCAGAGACTTTACAGGATACTTAGTTGCAGAGAGAGAGAGAGAGAGAGAGAGAGAATAAATGATACATAAAGGAATTATAATAATGACGAAGAGAGTAATAAAGAAATTATAATAATGATAGAGAGAAAAAAAACCGGTTTGAGGGAAAGGAAGTTGATTTCTCTGAAGCCAGTCGTGTCTGTGCTTGTTTCGTGCGCTTACGACGGAGTTGCCAAATAGCGCCAGATGTCACTATTATAAGCTGTTGTCCGAAAAGTTTTGAAGTATGTTGCAAAACATTTTTGAGTGACTGTACGTATTACTTTTCTTATATCCTCACTTGTTATTTTGTAATTTGTTGCTAATGACTGATTCAATTGTAATAAATTTAGTTCTTTTTTTATATAAAGATGGTAATATTGACTCACATTCCATACTCAAACCTTGGAGATCGCCAGTACATCAGGGTAGAACAATGTAGTAAAGGGGTTTCCTTTACATCCAGTAATCTTAACTTCTCTAAACATATATAGATGATTTTATATACGTACACTCTCGCTAAAGGCGTGTCTAAATAAGTAATAAAGAACTTCTTAGATCATGTTAATCACATAAATCATTAGTCTTGTCCCCGTGTGCTGTGTCGATATAATTGAGAACTAATCAAGAGCAAATATACTGCTCCTTAACATGGACTAGATTTTTCTGAACTGTAGCCAAAGTAGAAGCAAAAGTGACGAAGGGTAGGATCTTTATGGATACCCGCATCCATTGACAGGATATCTAATTTGGGGTCTGTCACACACACACACACACACACAGCAAGTAGCGTATCAGGAGGTGGTGCTAGTCGTTAGAGGACAGAGTCTCTAAGAAAACATCTCGACACAACAGAAGGCAATAACGCTAAAGGAGGTGCTCTGAGATATTGCGACTAATGACGCTTGAATAATATATTTTCAATAACAATAACCCCAGGTTTATTTTTCCTTTTTTGTGGTTCCCTGAAGATCAACGAATCGTGATGAAAAAATGAATCGCGTGGGTCGAAGACTTGTTTGTTTCCGATGCTTTATCAGCTTTATCTCTTGGCTTGGAGATGTCTGCATCTGTCTTATTTATGAAAACTTTCAGAGTTTACTTTCTGGAAGGTTGCTCAGCTTTTGTTCGTCTCTGGAACCACCTTAAAAGATGATGTGGGGGAATTATTGGGTTTCCCCATACATATTAACTAAAATATTAAAAGCCTCTTCACACGTGCATGAGCATTGTTGACTCCAACTGCATTTTTCGTTAGTAGTTCATAATCCTTTAGATTCTTCAGTTTCCGTCATACCTTCGTTTATCACTTAAGTAATGTCTATACTTTTATTTATAAGCATTTAGGATTTGCACGCTGCTAGTCGTGAGATATATGAAAGAAACAATAAGTCCTATTCTTTGCGCAGTCGCTATGGGTAGTGAAACTTTTCGGCGTACAGCCACATGATGCCGCTTTGGCTGTCTTCCCCTTTTGTATGCTTGGTTTTATTGGGTAGAAATGGATCGAATATAAGTCAGGAGTTTCGACACTTCATATCTTCGCAGATGTTGGACTTGGAGGGTTTGTTAGTGAAAGTTTTATCTCTTAAAAATGTACAAATCCAACAAGAAATTCAGAAGCTATGGTTTTATTTGATCATTTTATCCACTTCATTCTACATTACTTGGTTACATATACAAAATTTTCGGATACGTTACTTCTCGCGTTTTTTTTTTTTTTTTTTTTTTAC
This sequence comes from Macrobrachium rosenbergii, assembly GCF_040412425.1. Classification (NCBI taxonomy): domain Eukaryota; kingdom Metazoa; phylum Arthropoda; class Malacostraca; order Decapoda; family Palaemonidae; genus Macrobrachium; species Macrobrachium rosenbergii. The sequence goes on from NC_089769.1 coordinate 27,656,028, forward strand.
AATCATGTGCCTATTTTGATTTCGAACATTATTGACGTGACATCTTTTAGTGAAGAGAATGTTAAGAAACCGATCACCCAATTAAGCGAGGTTGCAACGATGTGCAGTATAGACAGGCAATGGAATTTGCAAACCATAAAATGTGGACAATATGAGTTCTCATCATCCAAACGTATGACATGAAAACCCACAAACCACCTACATCTAATTAATGGTTTTCTGGTCAACCCTTTAGGAAAAGCAACATTAACCGTCTTCATAATGGATTCCGTATTGCTAATAAATTCTAGTTTAAAATTCTAGTAACAAAATTCTAGTAACAACATGCATCCCAATTTGGAATAGGAAAACAACTGGAAAAATCTTGAAATGCTTTTATATAAAATGATTTTGAAATAAAATCACGTTTAAAAAAGTCTTCGGATAGAAAAACGCCGATAAAGCTGCATAAAAAAAAGTCTCTTAATACATAAAAGCCTATAAAAAAAAGGTCTTTGTATAGGAAAGTGCCTAAAATAGGTAAAAAAAATCAGGGTTTCAAAAGTGCTAGTTAATCACTTTTGGGGAGAAAACGACATAAAAACAATGTGTGAAGAAAAAGACCATAATTTAATACATTTGCGCAGAAAACTGCCCATAAAAATTTCTTTAATATAACTGTCTCAAGAAAAAGCATTAATAGGAAAGGACTCACACAATTGAATCCATGGGAAATTACTTTGAGTAGAAAAGCACATCTTTTTATTACAAAAGTTCCAGTGATAAATGTTTTTGAAGAGAGGAGTCATCATAAAATGAGAGTTTATACTAAAAGCTAAAAAGTACGTGAAGCAGCTCATTAAACAGAAAAGTGCCTCCCTTGGGATTTGTCTTTGAAGAGAAACGACTCAATAAAGTCGGCCTTGCACTCGATTGAAATTATCGTATAAGAATGTGAACAAACATATATATTTGTCTGTCTATCTATCTGTCTATGTGTGTGTGCGCGCGTGTAAACTTCAAGAAGTTGAAGCTTTCGGTACAATCAGGAGTAGCGTCAGAATGACGTACATTTCCCAATTACTCGATCCCAAAATGCCCTATCGAATGACAAGTTAATTTCCTACGTGGCGCTGTAGTCATCTGACTCAGTAACATTTTGGTGTACAGCAACGAGGACGTCTGTGAACGGGAGCTTCATTTCAGATTCCATTGGCACCTTCGCTCCCTGGTCTCATTAAGAGCCTAAAAGGAGACGTGCTCTTTTCTTCCCAACCAGCGACTTGGTTTATCCAAAGGCAATTTCGTAATATGTTGACGTCAACGTATTTAAAGGAGGTCTTTGTTAAGTCACCTCACGCAGCCCCCCGCCCCCACCCCTCACTCACTCACCCTCACCCCAACACCTCTTACCATCCCTCTCTGTCTCTCTCTCTCCCTCTCTGTCTGTCTCTCTCTCCCTGTCCCCCCCGAACAGTAAAATTAAAAAAACATGGAAATCGACGTTGTGTGTGGCCATCAGGTATTAGATAATACGTATAACATATTCAGGAGGGTTTCATAAATAAAAGTCGGTTCATTTTCACGTTTTTTGCTAATATCAAAACATTACGTTTCTGCCAACGAAAAAACAAACATAAGGAATGGACAAATAAAAATTAAACGCGAAGATAAACGAAAATAAGAAATAGAGTACATTTGAAAGCAAATTGATTGCTCTAACTTTCCGTGTCATGAGAAGGCTTATTTCGAGTAGAAGCGTCAGTTCGCTGTCATTGCATTGTGTTATTCAGAATATAGCCCAAAGTAAGAAAGAAATGATACACTAAGTACAGGTAAAGTTACGTTGCACGTACACAGTAGAGAGAGAGAGAGAGAGAGAGAGAGAGAGAGAGAGAGAGAGAGAGAGAGAGAGAGAGAGAGATTTGTTCATATTATTTCTTTGGTGTCAACCATCTCGTTTCTTTATTATTTCAACCCTCCTCTTCTTTTATGAAACTGCAGTGTTTCTAACTGAATTGCACTTGTAAACCAAATATCACCACAGGAATCAGCAATTTCGAGTGAATGACGAGTCTTCTAAGAAAATTACTGTAATCACCATCATAGTCATCGCATAATGTCTCCTCGTAATTTCCGTAAGCCTTCTTGAAATTCTTTACTTAGCTGCTGAGATTACAAATCCTATTTGTTCCTTTTCCTCAAATTACCTTTCAATTATTCCTCCCAAATGCTGAAAAATGAGAGTCCTCCTTAATGCACAATCTCCGGTTTAGCTGCCGCCGGCGATTCAAGGTAAATCATCATTCTTTCCCCGTGGGGAACATCGCACTGCTTAGTAAATATCAAGGGTAGACAGATGAGGTAAACGGAAACTGAGGTGGAGCTTGGAAGAGAGAGAGAGAGAGAGAGAGAGAGAGAGAGAGAGAGAGAGAGAGAGAGAGCAGGCTGTTGGGGTTGATGATGGAGAAATGGTGAGAGAGAAAGGAGGGGGGGGGGAGCAGAGAAAGAGAGAGCGATTATGAATAGATTTTCCAGGAAAAGGAGGATCGTTGCATTTGTACATAAAAAATCAAAAGATCGTTCTTTCATATCTCCTTCACATGATGCGGTCAGATGAAGAGTGCATTTGTAACTCTGTCCTCATACCATTTTGCGATAAAAGTTTTCTTTGCCTTATCATTATTATCTTTTTTTTATTTCTCAATTTTATTATCTTCCGTTGACTAAGACGTGAAGATGTTTTAGAATAAATTTGAATTATCTGTCCGGAGTATGATTCAATTTGAATTCTGTACAGGAAAATGAAACTTTTTATCTTTGTTGCTTTAGTCAGTGGAATCTTAAAGATGTGAGAGATGACAACGTTAAAACTGGAGGAGTTTCTTGACAAGCTGACAAAGTTTTTAGGTTTGTTTTTATAGCTCTATTACTGAGTCTTTATTTCCAAAATACAAAACAAGTATGTTTAGATCGCAAGCAGCATCAGAAAGAGTAAAATTAAATCTCTAACAGTGTGACGTTACAATAAAAAATAAAAAATTACACGATTAAAAAAAAAAACTTGTCCTTGGATTTTATTCTTATGCAGAAGGACACGAACAGACAGACAAGGCAAACTGTTAATACTATCATAATTACCATTCTGAACGCCAAGACTCTATCGTCCTAATCATTATCTAAAAAGCCTTTTGTGTTCTCAAGCTACTGTAGTGTTAACGTTAGCTTTCTAAAAGACAGTTAAGCGCAGTTAATTTTTCTGAAATAAATTCTGTGCTTCCTTCAACATAAGATAACTAATAATGATATAAAATAGTCAGTATACCACAGAAACAATAACACAGTTTCAAATTTCTCTGCTTAACGGAAACCGTTTTAGTCAATAAAGGCTGTTTTAACCAAATGCACATGTCGATTCCACTTAACTGATTTTGAATGAACAACCGCGCCGCCATTGTCCCAATAAACGGACAGGCTAACCTTGATATATATATTTAATTGCTTTTATTTTGGAGAGGAATTGAACTTATAAGTTTTATTAGTCAAACGAATAATCTGAATGTGGTTCACAGAAGTGAATAGCATATCTTATGCAGAAAGGAAGACATACTTGATCGAAATTTGGAGCGCTGGAGAAGTAATTGAATAGAGACGCATAAAGATCCTTCACCAGTTAAGTTCGACCAACTAAACAACTTGTATTAAGTTTCGATATTCCAGAAAGACGCTGTTAACAGCACAACCACTTGCGAGAAACTTGGAATCTCGAGACTGAATGTAATTGTTTCGATAATAATGGGGCCATTAGAACTTGTAGTTCACAGAGAGAGAGAGAGAGAGAGAGAGAGAGAGAGAGAGAGAGAGAGAGAGACACGCTTGTCGCTTCACTTTGTATATGTAATAGTGGTCTCATATCGTAAAAAATTATAGTAATATAATGAGAGGGTCGAGACGGCACACCCTGACCCAGGAAGGTCATGTTCCTATCTGATTCTCGGGCAAAGGTACCTTTACTTTCTATACGCATTTAGGATCCATTTGTCTGACAGTCATGTCAATAAGTCTTTCAAAATTCAAACTGAAATCGGAACGTACACAACGTAACAAACAATAACAGCACAGGAGCTTATCAGCCCTTTGAATAAATGACTGAACAAGCTGAGGATGGTGTCATATAGAAAAGTTTATTTTCAGCAGCAAGAAAAAAAAAACAGTTAAGAAACCAGATTAAATTTAGTCCCTCGGAAATTGCTTTTGCATATTTCAGTAACATATTTAAAGCTTAGAACACCAAATGAAATAGCCAGAGAAACCATTCCAAGACCTTTCTATATTATTGTTTAAATCAGCAAAAAATATTAGTGCGTTGGGGAACCAAGTGCATTGCAATCAGTGAATCTATGTTAAATAAAAATGGCAAAACCTGCATTTATTTCGTGTTGTTCTCTGGTGAGGATGGAGAATTTTTAAATAGCTTGCGTAGGTCTATGCAGGCGTATTAGATTTTCAAGAAATCACCCCAATGCCGACAGGTGTTATTACAACACGAAGACCAGAGACAGCTACGCTTTGTCCATGCGTGTTATAACATTCCTATAACGAAACGATGTATCTAAATGTAAGTAACATTTCTGAGAGAGAGAGCTTCACGTTGGAATCTACAGGAATGACGCAACACGAACCGAACCTTTTTGAATATTCCTGTACGCAATAAATGTATTATATTTTGTTTGTGTAAATTTAAATCGAAGTCAGCAAGAGGCTGATTCGCCAAACATATCACACAAAATGCTCTCTATCTAATATCATCTCGTTTGTGTACCCGCTTGCTCATACTGAGAACTGGTAGCATGTTGACACTTATAAATTAATTACGTTCCAGTTACGTGAATTCAGAATGTCTGTCATGTCTTGTATGATATTGTTTTAAATGTTTCTGAAAAGAAAACTTTAATTCTAATAAATTCGACAGCAGTGAATAAAAGGTATATAATTAAAAAAAATTATTGAGCAGAAATCCTTTCAGCTAAACCGTTTAACTTTCCACTTAAATAATATATGTGCTAGATTTATTAACTTTAGTAAAAAAAAACTTCTCAGACTATTTATATATATTTTGGGACAATGTTATTTACTTTGCCAAGTTTCATATATTCATTTTACAGAGAATAATCACACCTATTCAATATCACATCCTGATTGGTGTGACTTTTGACTTAATTACTGCGGAATGATGTGGGGATAATGTACAACATTTCCATTACGGATTACTGCTACAATTACATGTTAACTCGAAATGAAATCAAATTCACATAGTTTATCTCTTCATACATACATATACAGTATATAAATATATATAAATATATATATATATATATATATATATATATATATATATATATATATATATATATATATATATATATATATATATATACATATATACATACACATACATACATACATATACACATATATATTCAGTTAATCTAAGGAATCATGTTTTCATTTCAAGTTATTATGCAATCAAATTAATATTCCGTTATTGAAATCTTGTTCATTGCCCCACACAGTTCCACAATAACTAAATATGAACTTATACCAATCAGCAGGTGATACTAGACAACAGTGATTATTCTCTGTAAAAATAAAAATGAAAGTTAGCAAAGCAGATAACGCTGTCTCCCCCCCCAAAAAAATTTATATAATGTGTGTGTGTGTGTGTGCGCGCTTGTGTTAAGAAGGAATACATCGGTGGAAAATACTTAACAAATTACACAACTAGTGTGAGTTAAGAAAGAATGCACTATATTTAAAAAATAAAATGTATATCTACACGAAAAATTAACGAAGAAAGGTAAATAATATTAAAAGAATATATTTCGACGTTCGCACGACTATCGCTAATACGCGAATCGTCTATGGCTTTTAATTTTTTACATAATTCTAAAGGATATACATATATATATATATATATATATATATATATATATATATATATATATATATATATATATATATATATATACTACTGTATATATATATATATATATATATATATATATATATATATATATATATATATATATATATATATATATATATATATATATATA
>NC_089769.1:27667122-27712122 GCF_040412425.1 Macrobrachium rosenbergii
ATTTAAACTATCAAGAATTACTCAAGATTTGAAAAGAAAATCTTAACAAATGAAATAATAAATCAAGTATGCAATGTTAAATTACCAAGAAATATTTACAATGCTATGTAAATAAATGTTACATCAAAAACATAAAAATGTGAAAATATAAAGAGATTGTAAATAGAAAAACACACAAAATACACATAAGATTTATCAATAATGATTTCACTCGGTCAAAATTTCTAACTTATCATACCATGGTATTAATAAGTAAAATTCACGTTACCTTACACAAACTTGTGAAAACCTCTGTAAATCACTTGATGCAGCTGCGTTACCACAATACACACTTTTTTACCAGGCGCCGTTACAAACGAAATAACTTTACTAAATTCAGATCTCAAAAGTTAATGCTAATACGTGACCACAAAACACTATGTTAAAAGTAATCTCTTTCTAAGAACGAGAGAGAGAGAGAGGGAACCAAATTAACTGGTCTCAGAAATCAGAATGAAAACAGATTTTAGAATTCCAGTAACACGTGAAACAATTACATGATGTCATTAAAGCATTTTGGGTATGAGATACAAAAGGGAAGTTCTAGAAGCAGGGAGGTGACATCCCAGCAAAACGTTTTGAAAAGCGGCGTACGTGACTCGAACAATGCATGTAACAACATGAAATCACTCGTCTTGAGCTTGTATGGGACGAATCGGCATTTGTTATCCCAACCTGTCATCACTAACCCAAAACAAAGCATTCTCTCTTATCTCAACTGATGACAATTGAAAGAAACAAGTCTTTGCTGGACACACACGTGTTCATATACTACGTTTTTATCAAGAAAGATATTATTCTAAACTTCGTTACTATTAAGATTGTATTATCAATTCTAAATTACGCTATCAAATTATTTAATCATTAGTTCTTTTGAGATCTGATGCCAAACTAAGTATGACACTTCAACAATCATTATCATTACACATAACACATGATAAAAAAAGTAAATATGTCAAAATTATAGGAGGATATATTTATTACAAGGCAACATCATGAAATTCCTCCCCCCAGAAGATTACTTATCCGGGGTTTGAATCCAACGATTCACAACGGGATAAATAATCTGCTATGACATATCTTTTCCTGAAATGTGTTTAACTCTTACATTATACGGCTGCAGGCATAAAGACCACCTGGTCAGTCTTATATTATTATTTCTCATCTTATTGATGAATGAGATTGGGTTGTGATCCGACAACACTAAAATTTCTTCATTCCAAGGTCGGTTCACATACACTCAAACTTTTTCAATGCTGTGATTAATGCTAATGTTTCTTTTTCGATTGATGAGTAAGTTTTCTGGTGCTTTTTCAACTTTGAAGACATGAAACATACTGGATGGAAGATTCTGTTGTCATCTTCTTGAAGAAGAACAACTCAATTCCACAGTCGGATGCATCAACTTGTATCACAAACTTTTACTGAAGTCTGGAGCTTGAAGCACTGGTCTTGAAGTTAATATGGCTTTAACCTTCTCAAATGATTCTTGACATTCTGGAGTCCAAACAAACTTTCTTTTAGGACTGGTTAAGTCAGTTAAGGGAGCTACTACGGCTGAGAAATTTGGACAGAATCAGCGATGAAATCCAGCCATGCCCAAAAATCTTTGTAGCTGTTTCCTTGTAGTAGGAGGGGTAGCCTTACGGATACCTTCTACATTAGCATCAATAGGAGCGAGAAGGCCTTTTCCAACTTCAAATCCTAGATACTGTACAGTTGCCTTTCCAAACTCACTTTTTTGTAAGTTGATTGTTAGTCCTGCTTCCCGAAGTTTCTTGAACATTTTCCTTAATATCTTCAGATGTTCTTCCCATGTATTAGAATAAATCACAATGTCATCAAGGTATACACCCACTCCTTCTATTGATCCTAGTAGTTGATCCATCACTCGCTGGAATGTTGCAGGTGTATTCATCAGACCAAATGGCAAAACAGTGTATTGATACAGTCCAAAAGGAGTAATGAAAGCTGACAGCAACTTAGCATTCTCATCTAAAGGAATTTGATAATATCCTTTCAACAAGTCTATCTTGGAAACAAATTTGGCTTGCCCAATATTATCAAGTAATTGATCAATAAGAGGCAAGGAATAATTGTCAGCCACACTGATGGAATTCAGTTTCCTATAATCAGTACACATCCTAAATGAGCCATCTGGTTTCTTCACTAACACACAAGGAGAACTATAATGACTTGAACTGGGTTCTGCTAATCCATGCTGCAGCAAATATTCAACTTCCTTCTTCAAAACATCTCGATGAAAAGGTGATAAGCGATAAGCTCTCATTTTAAAAGGTTTTCCATCATCTCTGACCTTTATCTCATGCTTTGTCAGATTGGTACGCCTAGGTACATCTGCAAAAATTTCGGGGAAACTTTGAATCACTTCACCTAATTCACTACTTTGCTCAACACTCAGATGTTTTAGTTTATCTTCCAAATTTTCTAATATTGAAGAATTGTTCATCTTGCTTTCAGCTCCCAATTCATACCTATCATCGTCCTCTGTAGATGAAGTTGTCTGTGTTATTGACACTGTTTCAGTTTTAGTCTCTGAGAAGTAAGGTTTCAAAAGATTCACATGTATCTTCCTCTGTCATTTCCTTCTTCCTGGTGTTTCAATCACATAAGTTCGATCACTTAACTTCTCTATTATCCTATAAGGACCTTGAAACTTATTGGTAAGGGGAAATCTTTTCACTTGTAAGAACACTAGAACTTGCTGTCAATACTAAAATTTCTTAGCTTAGTCTTAACATCATATTTTCTTTTCATTTTCTCTTGATTTATTTTCAAATTTCCTAAAGAGAATTTTCTAATTTCTCTTAACCTTTTCCTCAAGTTCTTCACATATTCTCCTTGGATTTCCTCTTGATTTTCTTCCCAATTCTCTACAAGAATCTTCAATGGACCTCTAATGTCCCGACTAAAATTCATTTCATTTGGTGAACATCCCATACATTCTTCATAAGTATTCCTAACTTCAAATAACATTAAAGGTAAACCTGCGTCCCATTCTCTTCCTGATTCATTACAATACTTAGTTAATATACTTTTCAATATCTGGTGGAACCTTTCCAAGGCTCCTTGAGTCTCTGGATGATAAGCAGTTGATAACTGTTGTTTTACTCCTAACAAGTTCATCACATCCTGGAATAATTTTGAAGTAAAGTTCGTTCCTCTATCACTTTGCACAATTTCTGGTATTCCAAACTTGGAGAAAAACTCCACCAACTTCTCAGCAATTACCTTTGCACTTATACTTCTTACAGGAATCGCCTTGGGATACCTAGTCACTGGACACATTAATGTTAACAGATATTCATTTCCTTTCTTTGTTTTCGGAAGTGGCCCAACCACATCTATAATTACCTTGCTAAAGGGTTCTCCTCTAACTTCTATGGGTTGTAGGGGTGCTTTCTGAATGGTTTCATTCAGTTTTCCAGCTATCTGGCATGTGTGACACACTCTGCAAAATCTGCTAACATCCTTGTGAAGTCCAGGCAAGAAAAAATACTTCATAATCTTCTCAACAGTCTTCCTGATTCCCATATGTCCAGACTCATGCGCTACTGCTACAACTTGTTTCCTCAATGGATATGGAATCAAAATTTTATGATATTCACCCCATTCAGTATTTTCTGGTATATCTACAGTTCGATGCTTCCTCATTAGCAATCCTTTCTTTAGATAATAACAGGTAGAGGTTTGTTGCATCTCTTCTTGATCAACAACTCTGAAGAACAAATCAGCCAACGTTGTATCCCTCTTCTGCAGTTTTATTAGCTTCTCTCTAGTCCCTTGACCAACTTCAAGGGCTGAACTCTCCATATCTGCTAACTCTGCTTCTGTAGTTTCACTACTATCTTCAGCAACACTTTGACTACTTGGAGTCTCTTTAATAACAACAGGATTCTCTTCTTCTGGGGAAATCTCTTCATTGCTAACACTAGGGGAAACTTCATTTTCCTGGAACAGCTCTTCTAATCTTTAAGATCCGTCACTTGATCCTTCTGGTGCAGGTAAATCCTCAGTATCTTCACTTGCAGATATAGTTCTCTTCATACTCCTGGTAGTTACACAACTTGGAAACAGGTGGGGGTTTTTCTTCTCTAAATCTACTGTAGGAATAACCCTTAATGGTTTGTCTGTCACTATAGGACAAAGAACAAATGGTACACCACCAACTTCATTACCCAGTAAAACATGTACACCTTCAACAGCTAGTGAGTCCTTTACAGCAAAATCAACATTTCCTGTCACCAATTCACAGGACAAATGCAAGCGGCATATAGGAGTTTCTCCTCCTACCTTCAAAATAACTGAATCTCCTTCCTATACACCTTCAAAATAACTGAATCCTCCTTGAGTTGTCAGACCTTCATAGATTCTTAAAAGCTCCTGCTCAGCCACTCACTGCTTGAAGTTACATTTCCACTGGTTGCTAAACACCTGCTTGTTTAACTACCCCACACACTTCACCTGGTTACCTTTAACCACTTGACCAACTGTTTGGTCTGCTGTTGTTCTGATAACAGTCTCGACCCAACATTAGTCTTCTGTACCAGACTGGATGATAAGGATTTAACATTCAATTGTGAGAGGGGTGTTAATAAGTGGGTGTTAATTTTCCAAAATATCATGTAATACTTTGACTGGTACCTGCACACTCAGAAGGATTTTTTTCAAAGCCTCCAAGCTGCTTGCCCACTGCAATTTGCTTCACCTGGTTTTCCAACTGGTTTGTCTGCTGTTGTTTAAACAGTCTCCAAGTGTCTGCACACTCAGACAACATTAGTCTTCTGTATCTGTCTTGAGAACAGACTGATGATAAGGAACATTCAATTGCTGAGGGTGTTACCTGGCTTTGTATTGTCATAGCCACTAGAAGGATTTCCAGTTGTAATTTTCCTCAAAATTTGGATGAGACCTAAAACCTGTTTGCTGGTTCTGGTATCTGACATTATAATTTCTTTTGCTAGAAATTATATTGTAGTCTTCACTCAATGTAGCAGCGTTAACAAGTTTCTTAACCTCTCTCTCTCTTAAATAGGCTCTTATGTGTTCAGGAACTCCTCTAAGATATTGTTCTAAGACTACTAACTCCTCAAGTTCGTCCATAGATTTAACTTAGCAACCTCCAACCATCGTTTAAAACATCTTCTTACTTTGTAGGCATAATCCAAGAAAGTTATCTTGTCATCCTTTCTCAAAGATCTGAATCTTTCATTATAATATTCAGGGTCATCTGGTAAACTTGTAACATTGTGTTTGAGTACCTTGTACTCTTTTACACTGATCAGCTGATAAGGCTAAATAGGCACTTCTTCCTTCACCAATGAGAATACTCTGTAACAAGACCGACCATTTATCCTCTGGCCATCCCATACCTGAAGCCACTTTTTTCAAAGTGATAAAAACTCATCTGGAGCTTCTTCTGTAAACTTTGGAATTAACTTCTGCACTCTTACTACATCAAATACAGGGTCTGAATTACTTGGTAGGGTTAGATGGTGTTACAAGCAATTCAGCTGTAGCTTTCAACCTTTCCATCTCTCTCCTGTGCCTAGCTATTTCTCTGTCTTCTCTTTCTCTTTCTGCCTGCATTTTCTCTCTTTCAGCCTGCATCTTCAGCTTAATCAGATTTTCTTCTGCTTCTATATGTCTAAGATCTGCTTCTGCATCACTTTTCTCTTTCTTTTTGCTCCTTTTTATCTGTAAGTTCTGCCTCAGCTGCGTTCAACAACTCCTCCTGCTGTTGTGTCTGATAACAGTCTCGACTGTAGTGTCCTACTTTTCCACACTTGTAGCAGACAACATTAGTCTTCTGTATCTGTCTTGAGAACAGACTGGATGATGAGGATTTAACATTCAATTGCTGAGGGGTGTTACCTGGCTTTGTATTGTCATAGCCACTAGAAGGATTTCCAATTGTAATGTTCCTGAAATTTGGATGAGACCTGAAACCTGTGCGTTGCTGGTTCTGGTACTTGACATTATAATTTCTTTTGCTACAAATTATATTGAAGTCTTCACTCAATGTAGCAGCTTTGTCAAGTTTCTTAACCTCTCTCTCTCTTAAATAGGCTCTTATGTGCTCAGGAATTCCTCTAAGATATTGTTCTAGGACCACTAACTCCTCAAGTTCGTCCATAGATTTAACTTTAGCAGCCTCCAACCATCGTTTAAAACATCTTCTTACTTTGTAGGCATAATCCAAGAAAGTTATCTTGTCATCCTTTCTCAAAGATCTGAATATTTCATTATAATATTCAGGGGTCATCTGGTAAACTTGTAGCACATTGTGTTTGAGTACCTTGTACACTTTACACTGATCAGCTGATAAGGCTAAATAGGCACTTCTTCCTTTACCAATGAGAACACTCTGTAACAAGACCGACCATTTATCCTCTGGCCATCCCATACCTGAAGCCACTTTTTCAAAGTGATAAAAAAACTCATCTGGAGCTTCTTCTGTAAACTTTGGAATTAACTTCTGCGCTCTTACTACATCAAATACAGGGTCTGAATCACCTTGAGTAGGGTTAGACGGTGTTACAGGTAACTTGGAGCGGGCTTCTATCAATTTCATTTCTCTTTCATAATCTTCTTGTTTCTTTGCTCTTTCTCTTTCCTCTCTTGCTCTTTCTCTTTCCTCTTTTGCTCTTTCTCTTTCTTCTTTTGCTCTTTCTCTTTCTTCTTTTGCTCTTTCTCTTTCTTCTTCTGCTGCCTTTTCTTTTGCTCTTTCTTTTCTTTCTCTTTTCTCTCTGTCTTCTCTTTCTCTTTCTGCCTGCATTTTCTTCCTTTCAGCCTGTATCCTCAGCTTAATCAAATTTTCCTCTGCTTCTATACGTCTAAGCTCTGCTTCTGCATCTCTTTTCCCTTTCTTTTGCTCATGTTTATCTGTAAATTCTGCCTTAGCTGCGTTCAACAACTCCTGTGCTTCTCCTAACTCTTCATCTACTTTACCAGAGTCCATCAATGCTTGGATTGCAATATATTTGATTTGTGCCTTAATCATACCACTACACACATTACCCCCACATGCCACTGCTAAAGCAATCCACTGTGCCTTAGTCAGGTTGGATTCAGATAACTCTTGGATGGAAGGAGTTGCTAAAAACTTCTGAACATTGAACAGAGCCATTTTCTCTAAGTTACTCAACTAAATAATTCACAGTACAAAGCAAAAAATAACTATGTGGTCATTCTCCTATCAAAATATATCCCTAACACCACCAGTATAAACCATAAACCAGAGTGATATTTTGTTTTGTTCCAAGGTCTCTGGGCACCAATCAATATAATGTCACGATGCGTATCAAGTACCTGGTTACTACACAGCTAATATCAAGATTCAAAAATATACCTCACTTCAGCCAGATACCTGAACTCTCATAACATTAATTATTACGACTGAGTACTCTAAAGGTAACAGTTATCCCTTAAGAAAAAACTTATTTATTACTTGAAAAATCAAACTAAGTCTATCAATATATGTGTGAGGAATCAAAAATTAAACTAGAAATATTCTAGAGTAGAAGGGCATTACTTCATCAAAAAACTCTAACTGTTTCCCTGGTTTTAATTCACTTTAGCAAAACTAAAAGAACAAAACATGTTTATCACTTTGCCTTAAGCACACACAATCAATGCTATTCACTGGTGATCAATAAATGAAACACTGTTTTTCTAAAAATGTTAAATACAAAAATTTATTTTTAAATTCAAAGTTTATAATTAGAATTCACAATTAATTAGAATTCACAATCTGAAAAATTTATTATTACTTGAAAATAATACAACATTCAATTAATTCTTGAATTAAATTATGAAACAAAACTAATTCACAAAAAGTTTATCAGGAATTTAAATTAATCAAGCAAAATTTAAACTATCAAGAATTACTCAAGATTTGAAAAGAAAATCATAATAAATCAAATATTAAATCAAGTATGCAATGTTAAATTACCAAGAAATATTTACAATGCTATGTAAATAAATGTTACATCACAAGCATAAAAAAATGCGAAAATATAAAGAGATTGTAAATAGAAAAACACACAAAAATACACATAAGATTTATCAATAATGATTTCACTCGGTCAAAATTTCCTAACTTATCATACCATGGTATTAATAAGTAAAATTCACGTTACCTTACACAAACTTGTGAAAACCTCTGTAAATCACTTGATGCAGCTGCGTTACCACAATACACACTTTTTTACCAGGCGCCGTTACAAACGAAATAACTTTACTAAATTCAGATCTCAAAAGTTAATGCTAATACGTGACCACAAAACACTATGTTAAAATTAATCTCTTTCTAAGAATGAGAGAGAGAGAGAGACAAAGGGAACCAAATTAACTGGTCTCAGAAATCAGAATGAAAACAGATTTTAGAATTCCAGTAACACGTGAAACAATTACATGATGTCATTAAAGCATTTTGGGTACGAGATACAAAAGGGAAGTTCTAGAAGCAGGGAGGTGACGTCATTAAAGCATTTTGGGTGCGAGATACCATGGAGAAACTTCTAGAAGGAAAATGACGTCATCCCAGCAAAACGTTTTGAAAAGCGGCGTACGTGACTTGAACAATGCATGTAACAACATGAAATCACTCGTCTTGAGCTTGTGTGGGACGAATCAGCATTTGTTATCCCAACCTGTCATCACTAACCCAAAACAAAGCGTTCTCTCTTATCTCAACTGATGACAACTGAAATGAAACAAGTCTTTGATGGACACACACGTGTTCATATACTACGTTTTTATCAAGAAAGATATTATTCTAAACTACGTTACTATTAAAATTGTATTATCAATTCTAAATTACGCTATCAAGTTATTTAATCATTAGTCCTTTTGAGATCTGATGCCAAACTAAATATGACACTTCAACAATCATTATCATTACACATAACACATGATAAAAAAAGTAAATATGTCAAAATTATAGGAGGATGTATGTATTACAAGGCAACATCATGAATATATATATATATATATATATATATATATATATATATATATATATATATATATATATATATATATATATATATATATATATATATATATATATATGTGTGTGTGTGTGTGTGTGTCTTGTGTAATGCGTGTAATGTAAAGAGTTTCGCTCCTGGTGAGCTTAAGTTTGATAATAACCTGGGCAGCGAGGAGACCGGAAATCATTCTTTCTTTTTATTTAAACCAACGTTTCGAGAATTCCTTCCCATTATCAGGGCTACCATAAAATAAATTTTTACAATATCAGAAAGTATGCTGTTATAGCTGATATTTCTTGAAAATTTAGTTATGTAAACGAAAACTCTACATAATGCAGTGGAATAATAGATGAAAAAATGAGAAACAATAGAAATATTCAATGACTGGTTTAAATAGTTTTAAAAGTCTTATTGACCTTCCAGTGATTAATATCCACTTTGTTTTTAACAAGAATTATATAAACTAGTTGATAATATAGTATTGGGGTCACTACAGGGGTCCTAGATTTGCCAATATATTTATGTGCTACCTGGAAGAACTGTTTCTTAGACAATGCCCACAGTCATTGCAACCCATTTTCAATATGTGGATGACACGTTTTTACTGTTTCAAGAAAAATCCCATGCCAATATGGTTTCAGAGTTTGTCAACAAATTTCATCAGAATATCAGGTTCATGGACATGTATTTCACGTTGTATTGGGAGACTACTCACAGGTATTTTTAGAAAAAATTCATACACTGGTTCAGGTCTTAACTGTTTTAGTAACTACTCTTTGACATTTAAACTGAATTCAGCAAAGGTACTTTTATTCAGAGTCTATTACCTGTGTTAGGATTGGATCAATATTCTCAATGAAATATTTCTTTAAGAATGTCTTAAGAATAATTGTTATCCTTCTGACCTCTTTGGCAGTATTGTTAAAAAGCTTTTAAACAGTGTTTATCAACTCTGTTTATATTGTCCCCAAGTTCCAAAGAAATTCAGGTGTTTTTCATTGCCATATATATATATATAAAATGCAGCCTTTAGACGTGAACTTACAATAGCCACAAGCACTTTTAACCCACATGTCAATATCAAGTTTATGTTAAAAACCCTTTAATGGTAGGTACTCTTTCAGATTCAGACACCCCTCTGGAGTTGATGCACTCTTTCATTGTTTAGTTCTTCGCTGGGTGAGCGGGTTCCGTTCTCAGCTACCACTCTGATGGTCGCGAGTTCGAATCTCCGACCGGCCAGTGAAGAACAAGAGAAATTTGTTTCTGGTGATAGAAATTCATTTCTCGCTATAATGTGGTTCGGATTCCACAATAAGCTGTAGGTCCCGTTGCTAGGTAACCAATTGGTTCTTAGCCACGTAAAATAAATCTAATCCTTCGGGCCAGCCCTAGGAGAGCTGTTAATCAGCTCAGTGGTCTGGTTAAACTAAGATATACTTAACTTTCATTTTTTATAGATATACTTGTCCAAAATGTAATTTTGGAAATTATGGCCAATCTACCGGATACTAATTGAAAATCTACATTGATTCCCATAGAGGTGTCAGTCATCTCACAGGTTGCATTTCAAAATCGAAAGACTTTTCAGCCATAAGGAACCACTCAGGCTCATGTAAAACTGATATTATGTGCAATAATTCCAAAATACTCTGTCAAACTACCGACTGCCTTTCGCTCCTTCTTTTAGGCCACCCACACACAGGTTATGTTCAGTGGAAAGTGGTTGACCATTAAGTGGCTGGCCACTAAAATAAAAAATGGAACACAAGTGTCTGTATGGAAGACTGCAGACGATCTAGTAAAAGTGGACGAAAAGATTGGATACAAAGTGGCTACTAGGTCTATTTCTTGGCCACACCACTGTACTTGCTAATATTATCAAATGGCCACTAAATGCTTTTAGTGGAAAGTGGCCAGCCACTAAAATAAAAAAAACGGGTCAAATATTTTTGTATTGAAGATTGCAGACGAGCCACTAAAAGTGTATGAAACTAAAAGAGTGGACAAAAAGCAGCTACCGGGTCTGCTTTCTTGGCCATGCCATAGTGGCTCACCACTAGTGGCTGGGGATAGAAACCGTTATTTCAAATCAGAGCGCCCTCATGACAGACTTTTTTTTGGTCAAGAGCCTCAGTTTTCTTGACTGGCAGAGTGGTCAACTCTAATGACATGGAACAATTTGAAATTCCACTATTTGTTTTGCATATTCACTTGTTTATTTACAGTAGATGATGGAGTTAGTTGTTTTATTTAGTTAGTAACAAAGCATGGATTCAAGTTACTTGTGTTGCATATATCTAGTCTGAAATAACCTGTCTTCAACGATCAGTGCAAGAAGGAATTAGGGTTTGTTTCTTGATCCCAGTAGAATGTGCAGTGACTTTAGGCTAGATATAGTTATAATTATTTGTAGTATCCTCACACTCTTCATGCAGAAAATAAGTTACACTTAAATTTATCACCTGATTTATTCTGTGTGATGTTTAAGTAACTTCCAGGAGAATGCTGAATTATGAATTGATAAGAAAATAAACAGTATGCAATTGGGCTTCTGTTCTTACCTGAACGTTACAATCATTTGCTCAAGTTCGTCTCCTGACTGGATATCTTAAGTCCAATTATTAAATGTTGCTTTACTTATCCTTAAGGGGCTGTGAAATTTTTAGGGGTAAGGTGTCAGGTCTTCAAATAGTTTGTGGAATTTTCCTCATAGCAGTCTTTGGCTAATTATCGGATCTACCTAGTACTTTTGTTTATGTATCTTTTTATTTTTCTTTCTGAACAAAGCTCAGACACATGCAACTTCAGAGGTATCCACAGTGATACTGGTTGGAAATTCATCTGTATCCACCACAAATAGTGTCTCATCTGTGGGTACAATCTGATATTACCAGCTGGCCACTATGTGGCTGAACCGTTAGTGGCCAGCCACTTTCCACTAAGTGTCTTGTGTGCGGATAGCCTTAGAATGTCTTTACATTAAGAAACTGTTGCCTTTCTTAAACAACCAAACTACTTCAACACATTACTTTGCCTAACTGCCTATTACTCACACCTCTCTTCCTCTTTCTCTCTCCTTCCCTTTTTTTCTGACTTCTTCTTTGAGTATTCTGTTCCTTATCAGTTAGCAGCCATACCTCTTAAGTAAGTCCCACAACACCCTTTACCTTTTTTTTTGTATTTTTTTTTCTGTTATTTCACTATATTATGTGTAGGTTTGGTTTACTTTTAGCTTAAAGCCACTTGGTAGTTTTATTTTTATTTTGAGCTTAATAACTGTTGTGTTACATAACTTAATTTTTCATAAATATTAGCTATTATAGCATATTTACTAATACCGTAAAAATTAATTTTGTTGTAGCCCTGATGATAGGGAAGGATCCCGAAACATTGGTTTAAATAAAAATTAAATATGATATCCACTCTTCCCGCTGCCCTGTTTATTATCATCTGAAGACCTGATGAATATGAAGGATATAAGAGCAGACCTGAATGGCGCAAAAGTTGAAGAGTTGAGAGTAAACTAGAGAATGCTTGTGATGAGGAATGGAAAACCACCAGGAGATTCAGTGCAAAAAGGTGCACTGAATACAAAATCTCAGGCAATTCCTTTTACAAGAATTCACTGAAATCATCCATATTTTTTATTCTTTGAAACATTATTTCTTTGTTTGCTTTACTTCAGGGGTCTAATCTGCCAAATAGCACTTATTTAGAATAATGGGTTATCTTGTATGTTGAATTACCCTGTATGTTCTTGCTAAACTCTGTTCAAGTTGCAAAACAATAAACCAATCCAGAGTACAAGACAAATGCGCAGATTCCGTTTTGCGGAAGACTCTGCATCGTATTTGTTTTTTGTTTGTTTGCTAAAATGTTACACCGGTGGATCTGAAGAGTTTTGCAAAACTCAGTTATTCATAATTGATTTTTGCATGAAATATTTGTGAAACAAAACCATCGTTTCCGGCTGTTTGACCTTTTAGGTTTAATTTTGGACTTCCGGGACTTGTAGCAATCGACTTAACGGTTGACTTGACATATTGTGAAACAACATTTTCTTTGAATCTAAAACCTAACACATCTACCTCTTAAATGTCGTCAGCTGAATTCAATACGGAAAGGTCAAGGACGACAAATTACTTTAACTTTTGATGAATTTTAAACATTTGTATATACAGACAAATATTAAAAACTAAAACAATATATAGTGGATAAAAACAGAATAGGAAAAGAAAATGCGATATTTGTAAAAAAATTACAAACTGGCTGTATTTTGTAGGAAAAGGAGACTGCTGTCTTCCTCTGCTTTAATAGTGCTTTTTTCATTCTCTGTCACCCATACAAGCCTCTGCAGGCAACGGAAATAACCTAAACACATAAATTACCTAAACGCAGCTCTGGAAGGCAGTGATAAAAAGCAAAAAAAGTGAAATTTTGTTTTCTTTTCACTTTCATATTTAGCAGCCTCCTTTTCCTGTAATACGCATCTAGTTTGTAATTTTTCTACAAATATCACATCTTCTTTTCTTATCTTTTTTTTATTCACTATTGTTTTTGTTTTTAATATTTGCACGTATATACAAATGTTTCAAATTCATCATAAGTTAAAGTAATGTGTCGCCCTTGACCTTTCCGTATTGAATTCAGCTGAAGACATTTAAGAGGTAGAATGTGTTAGGCTTTAGATACAAAGAAAATGTTGTTTCACAATCATTTAAATTGTCGAGTCAACCTTTAAGTCGATTACCACAAGTCCCGGAAGTCCAAAATTAAATTTAAAAGGTCAGACAGCCGGAAACGATGGTTTTGTTGCACAAGTATACATACATACAGATATATATATATATATATATATATATATATATATATATATATATATATATATATATATATATATATATACATATACATATACATACTTACATATAATATTACACCCTGCAAAGGTTCTCTTAAGGAGAAACTGCGCAACAGAGGAAAGAAGTACAAAAATTCCATATGTAGATGAAGTAACAATCAGGGAAAGGATAGAGCTGGCTGGGACGTGTCTTTTACACTACGCCTGGTGTGATTTTTATGGGATAGCATAAACTGGGCTCCTGCAGGCACCAGTGAGACGAACGTTTTGACGAGAAGAGATGTGTGAAAGTGAAGGCACAGGAAGGACAAATGGCTAAGATGAGTTGGAGGCGATGCTGAGTAAAATCAGCAAACAAAGATCAAAAACCGGGAAAAAATCGTGAAGATGAATAAGACATGAGTGAAATTATACATCAGTGAAGAATGAAAAGCAGATTGTGGACGGAAGAGTTTTCGATCCGCTTGTTGTATGAATATTAACTTTCAACTAGATATTTTCTTAACAAAGACTTGATAAAGTTTTATATTTCATAAGTATATCTATTTTAGCATACAGCTCGACGACAAAGTTTATTTGACTCTCCAAAACAACCTGAAAAAGTTGCAATGAAATACCGAAAGATGATAGATTCCGTAATTTTAGGATATTTTGGAGTAGCTGTCTTCGTAACAAATGCATAATGACAAATAAAATTCTAAAAAATGAATGATTCAAAAAGAACCTTGAAACTGCAGGACAAAAAGCAATTACGTGAAACAGACAAGTAAATAAACAAGGGTATTGAAGAAAAGAAAAAATCTTGAAGAACATTTGCTAAAGAAACAAACAACACGCTGCATTTCCACCTGATTACGCAGCAATCGAGAACAATAATACGAATAACGTTTGCATTTACTCTAGGTCAATCCTTAACTTACGAATATGAAAAATAATAAAGACGCTTTCCCCCGTCGTATGAAAATAACAGAACCCGCGTAATTATTCATTCCATATGTCAAGGCAGAAATACAATTATCAATTTAAGATAAGCCTTATTTTTTATTCACAAGCCATCCAGGGGAAGAGAGGGGTATAAATATATGAGAATCACTTCTTAACTTTATCCTGACCATGAAAAAGGAAAAATCTACCGAAGATGAATCTTTGATGATGAAAATGGATCTTGAAGGCCGATTATTTATAAATGACGAGAAGAATAGCCGGATGTCAGTGGTCTCTGATCTATCCATTCAACTCGCTCATAAACAATTCATTCTTTTCTGGAAAAGAATCTATAAATGACTGATACCTGATGAATAGAGGATGTAACAAAGACAAGCATTTTGAAAGGTATGCTTTGATGTCAGCGTACGATAAGACTTTTATATACACATATACATAATGGTAATGGTGTACAAGTACACGAACCTGCAAATACAAAATGGTGTTACCATAACTTGTTAAACTTTCCATCGCAAGTCATGTTGACACTGGGGCGAATATCGGTATTAAAATATCGGTATCATACCGGTATCAAATGAAACATATCAGTATCATTACCGAAGGGACAAAACCGGTATTGGGAGTGGGCTCATGTGCACATTTTTTTACGCACACACTAGGGTGTACAACCGACGGTGCCTCAGTCATGGAAAAGAAATATTACCTGAGCATCCAGCCATTTCTTCAGTTTTGTAAAAAAGGAGATTGGAAAGTGACCAGCGTGAAAAGGATATCAGTGAAGAATCTGAAGATTTAGTAGAAGACAGTGAAAGTGAAGACATGGGAGAGGAGGAAGATAGATCTAATGTCACACCCAATGAAATTTCAAGTGAAAATGAGGAGGATGCACATGAAGAATTAAAGTTTTTTTTTAATATCTTGCTTCTAGAACTGCAAAATAATCTCGGAGTTCCATTACTTTAAGACAGCTTCTTTACTATAATAATAAATAAAGTTAGAAGAATATATATAATTTTCAGGAAATCCCCACTAAAAAAAACGAGAAGCTCCAAGATTTTGTAAGAGACCAGTTTAATGGGAAAGAACTCAGGCTAATCCTAAGACTGCAAGATGAGATAGAACAGTCTTTTAAGCATGCTGGAAAGATTTCTCAACCTGAAACAATGCATCCCCAAAGCATTGAAAGCAATTCGTTCTACTGAGATAATCACTTCAAAAGAGTGGGACATTTTGGAAGACATCAGTAATATACTTCATCCCTTTGAGACAGCTCTAAAAGGCAGTGTTCAAGAGATACGACACTTCTGACTGCTGAAGTCTCATTCAAGTTCATTATAAGGAAACTTTCGGAGAAGTCATTAAAAGAAAGCATGATTAAATACTATTCCTTGAGAAGACAGCCAGAGATTGTAGGCTTGCTTAAATACCTTCATGAAACCTAGAACTTCGAAAACTCAGGATGATGAGCTTATTCGTCTCCTTCTAAAGTTTTACTCAAGCAAAACTGCAGAAAGACTTTTGAAAAGGCTTTTTTCCGAAAACAGTGTACAGTTAGATCAGCACAAAAAAGAAAGTGTAAGCCAACAAGAACCTGGTTGCTCTAAAGATGCAGTGGGAATAGAAGCTGGAAAAGGGGCAAATGATGACCTAGCGCTTGCAGAATATTTGGAAGAAACAGAAGAGTTAGCAACAATTCCACTGAGAAAGGAATCTTCAGCACATTTAGATGTCAACATGGATGTTAAGAACTTTGAAGTATTGTTAAAAAGAACAGAAAACCTAGACAAGCTCTATAATGCATTAATTTCAGTCAAGCCTTTAGAAAATTCTCTGAATAGTCTTTGTTTTTTCAAGTCTATGTACCAAAATTAAAAATAATCTGATTAGTTTTTTATTTCATTAAAAGATTGTTATTTTTCTTGTATTAGGGAGGTATTGATTTTTTTCAATGGTTCAAACTATGTAACACGAACAAATGAATGGGCCAATGATGTGTCCTCAGGTTGCGAGACTGGGAACCACCAAGACCTAGGCTAACTTACTAAGACTATGAGGAATATATTCATGGCACTGAGCTTGGGCACCAGTGCCTAGAGGGCAACTCTGATTGCTTGGTGTTCATGTTTTAAGCACTTTGTCTTCCAGCTGTATCCTTGGAGGGTTAACCCCTTGATGCAAGTAGTCTTCCAGCTGCTTCCTCTGAAAACCCTGTATTGGGTGAAGGGCAGAGCCTTCAGGAATGATAATTTTCTCAGTGTCCATAGTGGACAGAGACTGGAACTGCTCAAGGCACTTAAATGGCACTGGCAGGTAAACTGCAGTGAGTTTGGGATCTCTGGGGATGAGACCTATGGTGTGCTCTGGTATTGGCACTATGGCAGGGCTTGACACAGAAAGTAGGTTTGTCAGAGGCTCGACGTTCGAGATGGTCGGAGCTTGGCACTGCTCATGGCACTCAAGTGGCACTAGCAGTGAATTTTCATTAGGAGTACCTGATGAAGCATGGGGATCTCTAGGTTTTGCCATAGGAATGGCAGGCACCTGGGAGAGTTTGGCACTGGGTGCCATTATCGTTTCACTGAGTTTAGGAGGAAAGAGTTCCTCTTCGCTTAGGACTGGCACTGAATCAGGCTTGGGTACAAGGACTGAAGGAGTGATGTCAGCGATGTCTGGATCAATAGGGCCAGACATTAGCTCAGATGTATTATTCAAGGGGCCAGGATCTAAATCTGGGAAGGGCCCAATGACCCAATGGGATGGAGCACTACACAGGTCAGGTGTAGGCATTGACTCTAGGCAAGGGACTGGCTCGTCTGCTGGAAGTGATTCTGTCCATGAGAAATAGTCTTTCAGGAGGTCACAGCCTAATATGAGGTAGTGCCATCTGGGAAGGTTTTCCACCACTCCAAGGCAGCACTGTTTTATTGTTATTTGGCCAGTGCTTCCGTGACTCGTTCTCACCCTCAGGAGGGCGGCAGTGGGGATCGTTCGGGTGATACCGTCCACCCACTTAAAAGTAATTCCTTTATCCCCTCTGATTTGGGCATCTTCAGGTAACGTATACTGTGCGATAATGGAGCCCTTTGCCTTTATATCAGTGAGGTGGCATAAACTCCACTCAACCCAAGCTGACTTATCGTCAGAGAGAGCCATATGGTAATCTCTTTCATTTAGTTGGTACTGCAGTGAGTCCAAGTAACATTCGTGTCTGGACTGTTTTGGAAATGCAGTGGACCTAGTGGGGCATTGGTTGGAATTCTTGGAATGCCTGCGCATGTTGCACAAAGTGAAGAAGTTTCGCTTCCACCTCTTAAAGGGAAGCCAGCCCTTGGGCTGTGTCTCTGGAGAAAGTGTCAGCGCTGGCTGAGGCTCAACGACAGGGCTGGGCAGAACCAAATTGTCTGATGGGGTATTAGAAAGATCAGGCCGCATTTCTGGCTCAAGAAAGAGCCTAATCAGGAGACTCCGTCCTAGTAAGAGATCATAATCTCCAGGAAGGAAATCGACTACTCCAAAATACTTATTCTATTTTGTTGGGGTGTAATAACCCTTGATTAGACAGTTGGGAATATTGTCCGACATCTGTTGGCACTTTCGTATGTTATCGTGTTCTTGGTGTTGATGATTACCTAGACCAGTACCTGGCCTTCCAGTATAAGGGAGATTTTCTGTAAGGGCACTTGAGAGAGGAGACCGGATGATGGTAAGGACTGTATATGTGAGGTGCCACAGAGATAGGTTCCTCAACTGGCGACCTAGCAGAAGGGCTCCCCCTTCAGATGGGTGCCACGGGCATCTTTTTAGCCAGCCATCCATACTCTTTTTTACATAGGCTCGTAACTGACCTCCAGTATCGCTTGCTTTCCATCCTATCTGCTCATAGAGGGCAACTGCCTCTTCGTAGGTAGCCATTTTGCTGAGTTGCTAAGCACTGAATATCTCAACTACTCTGGATGATTTGGTGTGGACGGGTTTATGTGCCAACGTGGCACTGCATGGGTAGGCATGATGCTGTTTGAGAGGTACACTGAAATATATACTAAGCCATTCTTGTAACTGCACAGAAATGGCTAGACTGGTGAGTGCCAGACAAATGGCACTGATTCAAGAATGATGGTTGGAGTGTAAACAGGCTCGGTAATATAAAAAGAGAACCGAGATGGACTCCCAGGTTGCTAGTCTGCGGACCCACGAAGGTAAAAAGTAAAAAAGAAGGGCCAAGACTAATCCTCTGTTTGCGAGACTAAGGAGTCGCCAGGTCAGGGTATGGGAAAGAAGAGGAAAGAAAGAAAACCCACTTTTGATCCCAAAGGATGTAGTCTTGTTCACACGAATGTGTGTGGCACTAAGCCAAATGCTTGGTAATGGCTCTGGTGATGATACCAGAGTCCGAGTGGTGGAGAGTGCCAGCGAGAGTGGCACTCTTTGTCAGTTTGGATAATTTGCTTCCATTCGTGATTAAGCAGATGTGAAAGGTAGCACTCAATGTGCATCGCTTTGTTGGGGAAGTCCAGAGGATTATGTCAGCTTCGTTAGGCTTTTAAGTTTTTAGCTACTCGTGATATGGTCATCGTCAAGTGCAGAGATTTTGCGTTCCAAAATGAACGGGTTATTGCATGAATGGTGTGCTGTTTTAAGCTTGGAATGAGCAGGTTTTTTAGGGGTCCCATAGGACGTTAGTTGGTTCACAAAGAATGGAGTGAGTGTACAGAGAATACTGGTGGTGGCACTCAAAAGTAGGGACTTGTTCCTTAAGATCGAGTGTGGCGTTTTATTTTGTTCCGAAGAACAGGCTTTTGTTAGTTTCAAAGGATTGGGTATTTATTCGTTTCTCATGCACAGTCAAAGCCGGCTAAAGCATGAACATTAGGATGTTCCATAGAATGTGGTCTTCGTGTAGAGGGGTTTGAGTTTAGGGTGTTCAAAAGAACAGCATGAACTTGCACACAGACAAAACCGGCTACTGTTCAAGTTGGGGTTTTTGTGAAGCTTTGTTATGCAAGGATGGCGCGAGTGATTAACCATGGGCTACTACGTGCGGTTGGTTCCTTAGAACGTATTCTTGCAATGTAAACATGCGGAAGACTTAGGTTAACAGGTTCGTTGGTTTGTGAGGCACAAAATACGCGAATTGTTCATGAGGAACTATTTAGTGAAGCTTACACGAGGCGATTAATCAAACCAAATGTGCATAGGTTGATTACTGTAATTAAATTCTCACATGTGTCTGGCAACAGCATAAATGTGGAATATATAACAAAACTGTTTAACCTGCTCATGGTTACAAAGGCTACTCGGAACAGAGGTAAAAGGAAAAAATTACAACACATGCACAATAATGTGGAAAAATAATATCAGCACACAATAATGTGGAATAATACAATATAATCAGCACACAGCAGTGTGCAAAATTTACAAAAATTAAAGTCAGTGCGATAAGCTCGAATATGAAAACACTGCAAAAAAAAAAATACGTACGTGATGAGTGAGTTCAATTACCTAATTTACAACACGCATAATATGGACTCGCTCCAAAGGATCAAGTTAAACCTGTCTCTCGATATTTCACTAAATTGATAAGCGTGCCGTGAAACATGGACTAATGAAAGAGTCTAAGCGCAAAATAAAACAAACCCTTAATTTTGAGGTTAGGGTTAAAACAGCATCCTTGATAGTAGCTTTATGTTTAATGGTTTTAATCTTTTCAGGTCAATTGGTAAAATTTGATGGTTTGTGTCCCAATATAGATTCCCAGTTTTAAAATTTATATAACATAAAAGAATAATATATTTTGCTCTCACACTTTATAAAAGTTTTAATACCTCTCGTGTGAGCATGCGTAAGTAATACTAAATGGTGATATACAGATGATAATAATGCGAACTTCGCAATGTCTTCCACTAAAATTTAGTTTTAAACGTGACAATTGACAGTAATATTTATGTTAATGTGGGCTGACAGCTGTCAAAGGTTACTGAATGGTTGTTGCATTGAGAGGATGGCCAACTCTCAGCCCATAAAAGTCTATTGTCGTGCTCTATGGAGGCCGATAGAGATTCACAACGACCTTGATGTTGATGTTAAAGGAATGCTAATACTATGTGTTTTCTTTGTTAATATATGGAATTTCTTAGCAAAGAACTATATTAATAATATTTGTATTACCGTGCATAAGATGCAGAGTACAAGTGGGTAACTTGAACAAGTAAAGACGTGGTAGAACAAATAAAACCATAAAGTACCGACTGGTTGCTGAGAGAAGATGAACTGAGTCTAGACAATGCGTGACTGCTGTCCACCTGCCTAGCAGAGGTTGCCAGATACCTCTTCCTAACTAAGGCTATCATAAGTTTTCAGAGGGAATTCTTGCACACTCCCAGAAATTCAACAGCATGCACTAAAGATAATTACAGTTAAATACATGCACATCTGGCAATAAGCTTTCTCTCGCTCTCAGATGATTGGAAGGTTGAGTGATGGATCGGCCTACACTCAGGAATATGTTTCATTCATCTACGACACTGTATTGCAATTGCCATAAACTTCAAGTAAATTACTTAAGCTGCGTACACTGCTGCCCACGAGTGCCAAATAAGATACTAAAGTATATGAAGTTTCCTATGATCGCAAACACTCAGACTTAGCCAGCAAAAGCTGATCAGCTATTCTACTGAGGCTGGGGGAGGATGTTACATGGTTGAGCCATGCAACAAATCATGCAAGCTGCAACATCCTGGCAAGGTCGCCACTTTCACGAGCCTGACTGTTCAGTTAAACTCTTGAAGAGAAGTAAGTTAACAGTAAACTAAAATGGTTTCCAAAAGAAATGCAAGACTTCACAATTTAGGTTTTATTACAAGGATCAGAAGTATATTGCAAGGGAGCTCCTCGCTAGCTCCACGGCACTGTTATTACATTACTCACAAAGCAAAGTGCCACTCTAAAGATCTATGACCTATGGTAAAATTCTTAACTATAGACTTAATTATCTCTAGCAATAAAATCACTATGGGAAACCTCTAGATTGCATAAATACACAGATTCTGCCATGTAGGCATTAAGTCTTCAAGAATAAATCTTGAGGTGGTGATCGTCCACATCGGGAATTAAGGAATTGGCACGTGGGCGAACATGTGGACACAGGAGCAAGCGCCTATTCTGCAAGACAAACTTACTGTCACTTTGATGCTAGGAAAACCCTTTCTAGTTCACTTAGGGAATGCTGAAGGTTGAGAGGGAGTAATATGAAATAGCAAAGTTTTGAATTGCTTGCATTACTCGAAATGAAAATGTTAACACTTCACTATTTTTCTCAGAACTCCAAGGGGCAGAAATATCAGAGAGATGACAATTGTAGTGGAAGACTGAGTGCCATAACAAATCCAAAATCCAGACTATACCTTTCCTGTAGGATGCACTGTCTTGGTAAACATAGGCCAGACTTTGCAATAAGGAAAGGGACTTGGTGGGACTATTGCATGACAATGAGATACGGGGTCAGAGAGCAAAGAGCGGCCAGGGACCAACCTGACAAGGAAGCTACTCTGATGCTGGCTGTCAACGAATGCCCTTTTCTCCCTGGGTCAAGTCCTTTATATAATCTCTGGTCCAGTCTCCAAGTCCTTTATGTCGTGTGCAGCGTTCGACCATTAATTGCCACCTTCCATGTTTTTAGCGGCACACGGAAGCAGTGCTGGAATTAAGGAGACTATGAAAGCACAGGGGAAATCAAAAGGTGACTGTCGAGGAATGCTGTGCTGCCATCCCTTGTATATATTTTCACTCCATGGATTAAAGAAGTTGTTTTGTCGAGGAATGCTGTGCTGCCATCTCTTGTATATATTTTCACTCCATGGACTAAAGAAGTTGTTTCTTTGTTTATTTGGTTACCTTGTTTTTTTTTTTTCTTAACATGGAGAGTCCAGGGCATTTCTCTGATCACTACCTGACACCTAGCCATCCGTAACAAACTCCTTAGACCTTGGTCATTCGTCTTCATTCTTGGTCCTAGACCCTAGACTCTTGGTCCTTGGATCTTATCTCATCCTTAGATACGCATGATTCTTCGTCAGATTGTAATCACATGCAGTACTTTTCCTGATCCTGATTATACGCGCAAGATCTTCAATAGACCTTTATATTATTATAAAAGTTCCTGGTGTTATACATGAAGTTTGTTAATTTTGTATATTTCAGTTTATAAATATATTTTAAGTTAATAGAATTTTTCATGTTATACCTTTATATTGAATTTTAAACAAGGAAACTTAAAATTGAACAATCAAATATATTTTTAAAAGAACCAGAGTTCATGGAATATAAAATATAAAAACCATAACTCGACAGTGACAAAGGCGGGATTATAGGCTCAGAGAGGAGGGGTGGAGTTTATCGTAAAGGGTCCGAGAATTTTAGCGGATGCTGAGGTCAGGGTTGATTTGAACATCCCAAGTTTCTCAGTTTTGGGTGGTCTTGTGTTTGACTCACCCCTGTACTTTAATTAAATTTAACTAAATTTGAAAAGTGAGTGAAGCTGCACGTGCTGTTGCAGACTGCAATTGCACATTACAATATATATATATTACAATATATATATACAATAATATATATATTATAATATATATATATATATATATATATATATATATATATATATATATATATATATATATATATATATATATATATATATATATATATATATATATATATATATATATATATATATATATATAGATAGATAGATAGATAGATAGATAGATAGAAAGATACCGGTATATATATTTACATATATGGGCTCACAGCGTTACAAGACATAAAAATGCTATGAAAGGAAACATTAATGTAAAGGCAATTTTGGAGTGTGTTGGTTTGTGGAAGAATAATAGGCAATATATAAACCTTAACAGTAATGCTTAAATAGGCAATATATCTTAACAATAATACTTAAATAGAATGCTCATCTCGATTTTACTCATCCACGAAACTTTTGTATCTAAGAGGCCTGTTCTGATACAAAACCCAGAAACAAGCACATAATCATATATATATATATATATATATATATATATATATATATATATATATATATATATATATATATATATATATATATATATATATGACATTTTATCACACCGTGATTTATATACAATCATGAAGCTATAAATGTCGCTTAATATCAAATTCACTCTACCTCGGGAATATCGCCGATGGGGAATTATCACTGAAGGGGAATTATAAGTGATAAATGGACTGGTACTGCCGAGTCTCGAACAGACGACACAGATACTTATCCAGCAACTCAAGTCGACATTCTACTCACTGAGCTATCGGTGATAATTCCCCATCGGGGATATTCCCAGGTAGCGTGAATTTGATATTAAGCGACATTTGTAGCTTTGTAGCTTCATGATTATACATACATATGTATATATATATATATATATATATATATATATATTATATTTATATATATATATATATATATATATATATATATATATATTTATATATATATATATATATATATATATATATATATATATATATATATATATATATATATATATATATATATATATATATGTATATATATATATATATAATGTATATATATAAATATATATGTATATTTATAGATATATATATATATATATATATATATATATATATATATATATATATATATATATTGTGTACTATATATATATATATATATATATGTGTATATGTGTACAGATAGTACCCACTTTACTTATATTGTGTACATATATATATATATATATATATATATATATATATATATATATATATATATATATATATACTTATAATTATTTTAATGATGACAACACTGTTTACACACACACACACCTCTCTCCGTCTCTCCCTCTCTCTCTTTTAGTGATGAGAGAGAGAGAGAGAGAGAGAGAGAGAGAGAGAGAGAGAGAGAGAGAGAGAGAGAGAGAGAGACTTATCTATTCGCATGTATATAAACGTATAAGGGAAGATTCTGATAACTATGAACTTTCCCAAATTAACTTGTAGATAAAGAGTCTGCCATCTGAATGAAACGTTATCTTTATAACAAGGCGACTTGAACGAAGCAAAGTAAATAGTATTATTGCGGCTGAGAAATCTTCAGCCCTAGTGAGGCATTTTTTATTCATATTAGTATCCAAATAAACTTCTTAAAAAAAATTATACAAATCCGTACGAGAACAACCAGTCGCGCAGCCAAACATATTGCATGTGAAAATGTGCACCATTAAGTAAAAATATTGTAGTTTGGGACCGGGTACACGCAAAAATACGTATTTCCTTTTTTTTATTTTTTATTTTTTTTTTTACTGAGAAAAATAATTGTTATCGGCCACGCAAGCAACCTAGGAGAGGAACTTTTCCGAAATTTTATTCGTGTGAGGCTGCAAGTAGACCATAAACTAGTTACGAAAGTACAAAAATTTTGTATGCATTATTCCCAATGATTTTATATAAGGCATATATTTAACATGAAAACATTAAAGACAAGTAACCATCAAAGAGATAAAAATACAGTTAAGTACAGGTGAGAAATTGGCCACGTTGTGTTGAAGTGGTTCAGTTACAAGGAGTGCATGAGAGGAGATGATCCGGTATAAAACTGTAAATGAGATAATATATCTTCAGAAAATATCACAACAAAAGACCAAGAGTGTGTCATTCGAAAAGTGTAAATAAACATGTACAACGGTAGAGAATTAAGTAGGCGTGCATTTAAAAGAATGCATTGATGAACAAAATGACAAACTGGCAATTATACCTTCCGCAAAACAATTTTATGAGAAACCTTACCATGGCAGAAACTGCAATGGCCTCTTCAGCTTTACAAACACACCATAAAAGTCAAAAGATTTTAAGGAGAGCATAAAATGAAGACATCATGCCCAGCTGAGTGAGCTCATGAAATTTTATATAGTTGATTTTCAGCTTACCTTCAGTTTCACTTCTCGGTTTGAAGAAGCACTAGACTTGGTACTTAAGCATTAATATTTGTTATGGTTGTTGTTGCTCCTCCTTGCACAAACATTGTTGTTGATTTCATCATTGGCGTTAGCCATGGTAAAAGTTGCCGTGATATTGAAATAAGGGCTGTTCAAACGATGTACGTGAGTTATGGTATTATTATTAGTAGTAATGGTGGTTATTGGCGTAACCCATCCTCATTATTATTTTTATTGCTAGTAGTTGTAGTAGCTGCAACAACGGCAATAGTAGTATAGTTGCAGCTGTCTAGCAATATGGAGGAAGACCTTAATAATCTTGTTCAATAAGATCTTTGAGCTCGGACAGCAAAGCGACGTTAATAAGGTAGAAATAAGGAGAATCTCGAGAAGTTAGCGAGATGTGAACGACTAGATGCGCTGTCTTCAATATAATCCCGTGGCTGAAAAAAAGAAAAAATAGGAAAAGCGCGCTAAATGTGACACCAATTTCCCAGTCAGGGATAGATAAAATCAATAGACTGTAGTTTGATCATTTAGAGCTGGCGGAAAATATCCGCATAAACAACACTGAAGCTAGTCATGACTGGCGGAAGCTCATGCTCAGCACCAACCATTGTTTACAAACGTCGTATGTATAAGTAAAAAGCATAAGCATATTACATGCATGAACCTTGGCCAGATACACTGCCTTTAATCGGGAATATTTGCTACACGCATTTGCCAACACATTGCCTTACTTTAGAAATAAATGTTCCGACATACAAAGACCTTGATGTGAACTTTAATACTATTTTTCTTTTTCATGGCCTGAATCATATTCTTTTTCTTCTTCCTCTAAATAAATGACCTTCATAGCTTTCCTCCGCTTAAAAAAAGCAAAGGATAAAGGGAACTGTTCTGCAAGTTTCCCCAAAATCCTCAGTAGAAGAAATGTTTTTGCGTGGTTGAAGGCAGTTTAAGATAATGAAACGTACAACAATTTTCTCCACGAATTAGTTTCCCCAACCCTTTTAATATATTTCTTTTCCTCAGAGTAAAGGCGACATTATGGAAAGATTATTAACGCAGGGCAGAAATTTCACTTTCATAAACAAATCCACCTGCAGTTCTTTATTTCTTTTAGCGCTATAGAGTAAAGTAAACTGGCTATGTTTGATCTTTATCAGTTCCACTGAGTTTTTTCCTTATTCTACGTTCAACGAACGATGTATCCGCAGTCACACACTACAATAAAAAGGATTTTTCTAGGTACAAAAAAAATTAAATGGTAGTGCTATCAAACGGATGACATTCTTTCCAGACAAAATTCACTTTCAAAGAATGCTGTTACGCTGTAAGTCAAGTTATGGAAATTTCCACCAGGTGCTTTCATAGCTATTATTTTGTCTGCAATTTGGAAACCAATCTCTGTGCTTACTATGTGAAGAGGTACATTATTCATGGCACTAGTCCGAAAATAAAAGCTTCCGCACAGTCGTGAAAACTCTGCCATATAACAACCCCAGAGAGAAATGCGTCTCACGAAAGTTGGTAAGAGATTAGCTCATACTTTCAACAGACAACAGTTATGCTCTTTGATTAAAAAGTTATATTAATATAAATTTTCCTATTAATCAGTGGTGAGCCTTTCTGAAATACTCAGCGACTTCAAATCCCCACGCCCATAGTGGGAAAAATTAGAAAAATATACTCTTCACAGTTTGAAAAGCGCGATACATACCAGTTTCAGTAAAAGTATTCATCAATAAAAACTTAAAGGGTGCCGCCAAACAACCTTTAAAAAGTGCAGATTTGCGTGTAAAACAAATCGACAACTTCATTGTAGATGGCTAAAAAGAAAAAAAAAACACGACCACTTAGAAATGTTACTTTGTTGCAGTTTTGCGAAACCCTTGAAAGTTCCTCAACAGTAAGAGTAAGGCGCAGCTCTTTTATCATACCTAAGAAATTTACAGTTCTATTCTGTGTGTGTGTGTGCTGTTTTGCAAAGAATTTTAAACAAAGAGGATGCCAGGATTTCTTTATGAAAAACACTTATGAGAAGAGGTGGAGGAGAACTGCAAATGAGTAGGTGCATTAGGTATTAGGTAGGTAGGAACTGATTTCGTCAACAGTTATATTGACCGGCAAACGCCAGCAAAACAGATGACTCGAGTTCCCATCTATCAAAGTGACAAACCAGAAGATGGTTTCAGCCTTCGCTATAATGAATGATCAGTCTATCGAACGGGGCCAGGGAAGCTATTTATACCTTGACTCCTAAAAAATGGCCTGGAGAGAAAAAAAATACTAAACAACAATAAACATATTCTGCCCTCTGCAATACGAAGCATGGAAGCTACTTTCTATCCTTTTCCTTGCAGCTGACAAGGGACGATTCCGGCACCTCTCTACACGGTGAAGAATTGACATCGTAAAAGACCAATGAAGGTTTATGAAAGCAATAGTTTTTTATGAGCTATAAGGGCAAAATACTGCTGTGGATTTCATGCAAAAGAGGAGAGCAAAACTGTTTGTATACTTTTACAGCTTGCTTTTTCAGTGGCAATACAAAAAGGATATTTCTTAAAATATTAACCAATTTCACTTCAATATGTTGAGAAGATCTGAGAAGTTAGCCAATTCAGAAAAACTTTAAACACTACTTTTTGCAAGATTTCAGCATTAGAACAGTGGGAAATGATTTACATGTATTCGAAAAGTTAAGAGGGTATTTTGGCTATTGCAGTTATATACATATCAGTTAAAAACAAGTGACAAGTAGATTATATATATATATATATATATATATATATATATATATATATATATATATATATATATATATATATATATATATATATATATATATGGCATATAAATCGAGACCACAGGTCTACCCCAAAGCCAAATCAAAAGTCTTTCAAAAGAAGGCATCGTGCTTACCCCATACAAAAATGGGAATAAAAGCACGTTAAAAGAAGAAGAAGATATATATATATATATGACTATTTATCACATCACCGTGATTCATATACAATCAGAAAGCTACAAACGTCCTTTAATATCCAATTCACTCTACACTCGGAAGTAATATATTTTCATATATGTTACCGAAGGGAAATTTTAGTTGATAATAAGTCCACCGTCCCGTGGGGTCGAACCAGCGACGGACGAGGAATCAGGACTACAGTGACACCCTAACCAGTCGGCCGACTGGTTGGTGTGTCACTGATTCAGTCCTGATTCGTCCAATTCGCTGGTTGACTGGTTTCAGGTGTCACTGTAGTCCTGATTCCTCGTCCATCGCTGGTTCGACCCCACGGGACGGTGGACTTATTATCACCAAAAATTCCCTCAACAAAAATTCCTTCGGTACCACATATATATAAAATATATTACTTCCGATATATATATATATATATATATAGTTGATATATATATATAATTATATATATATATATATATATATATATATATATATATATATATATATATATATATATATATATATATATATATATATATATATATATATATATATATATACACACACACACACACACTAGCTGACCAACCTGGCTCTGCCCAGGAAAATCTGAATGACAATTGATAGACTCTCTCTCTTCCTCTCTCACTTCCTCTTCCTCTCACTCTCTCTCTCTCCAACTCTCCCTCACTTTTTCGCCCCTTTCTCCTCCCTAACACCCCCTCTACTATCTCTCTCTCAAAGCCTCTCCCTCCAACTCTCCCTCACTCTTTCCCTCTTTCTCCTTCCTAACATCCCCCTCTACTCTCTCTCTCTCTCACTTCCTCTCCCTCTCACACACACACACTCTCTCTCTCTCTCTCTCTGTCCTGTTAAGACAGTTGCTTCAATTACATTGCCCATCATTTTTGACATTTCATATTTCACTCCTTCCCCACCGCCCCCATTCCTATAAGGGCTGAACTTGGACTTAAAGAGCATCAGGAGTGTCACTATTCCTCTCAGCAACCTCAAAAACTATGGATTAGACACTAATATCTGTAATTTTTGACATTTTATTTTTCACCCTTTCTCATCCTCCCCTTTCCTATCGGGGCTGAACTTGGACTTAAAGGGCATCGGGAGTGTCACTATTCATCTCAGTGACCTAGAAAACTATGGATTAGACACTGACATTTGTCATTTTTTATATTTATTTTTCATCCTTTCTCAACCCCTCTTCCTATCAAGGCTCAACTTGGACTTAAAGGGCATCGGGAGTATCACTGTTCGTCTCAGCAACCACTAAAACTATGGTTTAGATGCTAATATCTGTTGTTTTCTGTTACTTTCACATGCAACCCTCTTCTCACCCACACCCTGTTTGGTGCTAGTGATGTCTTACCCCCACAGCATTCTTCTCCAGATAGTAAGTCATATGTATACTGAAATGAGGTATAATGAACCCACAGAGTTTATTTAGCTACTAAGTCTACAGGCAGAGCCAGCCCTGTTTCAGGGAAACCTTTCCCACCCCTACCCACTCTGGTGCCCTTTGGTGCTAGCTATGTCTAAGCCACACAGTATTCTTTTCTAGATAGTAAGTCATATGTATACCAAGTTTGGTTGAAATTCCTCAGTGTGTTTAAGAGGTATGCCTGAACATATATACACACACACGCATACATACATGGCAATCATTCAGTGAGCAGTTAGATACAAACCTACTTGCGATGTTGACATTTTGCTATTTTCAAATAAAGGACTGATTCAGACACGAGAATTGTTGTTATGTCACAGTGATGTCATGATGTTTGATTGTTACTTATATAAGCGGTAAGTGGTTAACGGTGTTTTGCAATGTGAGTAAAAATAGACTAAAACAGACTACTAGCAACTGCCAGTGTGACTGTACAAGCGCGAACGAGAAGCATCAGAGAATGACGGAGTGTAAGAAAGGAATTTTTAAAAATCCCCAACAGGACCTCTGATCTTCAAAAGCATCCTTATCTAGAAATAGTTTTAGCTATATGTTTAGAAAAACACCCTTGGGGTATTTTTTCTTTTCCCGTCAAGTGGAGGGGACTCTGCTAAATGAGTCCAAAGCTTTAATGATATTGGTGCGACTTTTGATTTACATCTTACTTTTGAGAAACATCTAATGAATGTGTCAGCAAATGTCTCTGGGAAATTAGGTATTGCACGTAAAAATCAGTACAACCTGTTTTAGGTCATTTGCCTTTCCTTTACTCATACATTTTTGCTTCTGCTAGAGATTTATCTCTTTTAGTCAGAGTGGTTCGTTGTTGTAGGTTTCTGTTTCCTAACATTAGCAGTTACGACTTGGACCTTCGACGGATGGTCTCGTTTGTTAGTTTTTCATAGGCTGTGTTTTAACATATATCTTCCACATTCACAATTAACCCCTGATTCTCTTTTCCTGCCGAGATTATCTGAACAGCAGCACCAATATGCAGTAAATGAAATTCGCTGTCGAACTTCTCACACCGTTGAACTGTGGAAGTCTTCCTGAGGATGCTTTGCAACTGGAACCTCAAAAGTTCAAGCGAAGACGCAATACATTACTACCATAACACAATTCTCCTTGCATTTTAATTATTTACCTACATCTTTATCTATTTATCCATTAATTTGTTGATTTATTTTTTCTTTTCTAATAACTGATCTTTTGTTCCTGTATTGTTTATTACCTTCTTTTACTTTTTTAAATGAACACCATATTCTTTGGAAGTTGCAATTTCAAGTCAGTGGCTCTTGTGGGGTTGTTCCCTATGAATAGGGTTCATATTTTGAATAATAATAATAATAATAATAATAATAATAATAATAATAATAATAATAATAATAATAATAATACTTTTCAACACTTACCATAGTGTTTTCCTTATGATGCCTATGAAAGAGAGATGTTACACATTTTTCTTTATCCTCTCCGACATTTACCATTCATGTTGTTGGAGGGTCAGAGATTCAGGGGGTTCTCTTGAGGTCTCTTTAATAATCATTTATAGTGGGAAAGCTGATGAAAAAATGGAGACCTAAAAGAAACAGAGCCATAGCCATTAGAAGACACAGGTCTGGTTGCTTTGATCTGGCATATTACAAGGGTATATATATTGGTTTTTGAACCCTTCTCAAGGTAATTCTTGTGAAAGTTCTATTCCCGATGAACCAGTATAATTAATCAATCGATGAATCGGTATAATTAATCAATCGATGAATCAGTAAAATTACTCTCTCCTATCCAAACATTCTTGCACCGACAACAGACAAGCTTAGCTTTCTATTATTAGCTTCTTATATGAAGCCGTGTTACTTTTTCACTAGCTATCCCATGTATGAAGACAGAAAATTTACTGTGATTGGAAAAAGCTGGTTATTTTACATTAAGAAAACTATTTCAGGTATGAAAAACAATGTGAGCTGCACTTGGAACAATAGTCACAAGTTCAATAGAAGTTATTGTCTTTAAGCATTAGTAAATCAAGACTTCGTTAACAATGGGGCGACTGTTAGAAAAAAAAGCAGTTTAAATATTCCGCGAGACACCTAACAATACCCGGACCATTAATTTTAGCAGACAGGTAGAGAAATCGAGGGCCTTTAACATGATCTTTGTAGGTCACAGGCAGTTGCTTTTCAGCGTTAACAAATATTCTGGAACGTTTAGCAGAGAGAAAAAGAGAGATTCTGTTCATAGGGACTTCTTGATAATGCAACCACGTTTATATTTGCATGAAAATAAGGGAAGCAGAAATCTCATACACTGCCGTATAACGAGGTCAGGAAGATAAGAAATATTGTTTTATTTCAAAACTTAGTGCGATTCATCAGTAACAATGGATGAAACAAAAAAAAAACAAGTTAAAGTCAACAAAACAAGATTTCCCCGACTATATTCATTAGTAGTAAAATATGAAAATTGCACGCATGCAAAACAGGTATACTGCAGAAGCGTAAAATGCATATGCAGCGCTCACGCATACTTGTTATGCTTCGTAAGAGCAACTTGATATTTGATTAAAAACCAAAGATATCTTAGTAAGCAATATATTCAATTTTTTAGCAGATGTACCTTTCGTGTTACAAGGCAACGAAACGATCCAAGACTATTCTTCATCGCATGCTTCCATTTTGAAAGTGGTTCGGATACTGTTGACAATAACGAGAACATGTAAATTTAGAACTCTTTAGCTGGAAATGTGGTCCATAATTTTTTTTTCTCCGAACCTTAGTGATAAATGTCTATTTTCCACAGAAGTATTCGGTCTTAATAAATTATCAAAGATGAAACTCTACGACATTGTTGTTGAGGAGCAGTCTTCTATTATTATATACATATTTTCCCATACCTGATTCATTTTTTTAATTTGACTTTCCGCTGTTAAGTGTACACGTGTAAAAACGTGACTGTTTCGTTGTAACCTACGCAATTGGAATTTTCGTCAACTCGTGTAAACTTCAAAGACAGCAGATTTAATTTAAGGCTGTTAAAAGTGTTGTCTATCATTAAAACCCCATTCACATATAAATCATATACGGTTTTTGCAGACATGTTTAAAAACTATACACATTCATATTAAGAGTAAATAAAAAAAATTATCTGAAGCTGACAGGATCGTAAAGGGAAACGACAGCAAGGAAGCTTGTTGAAGTCGAGTCTCTTCAATAACCAATATTTACTAATGAACCTACATGTACCAATTATTGCGCTGAAAAACATCAACTATAACGCCTAGTGTCTCACACAGTTCATCGTTGCATATAACAAACCTTTACTTAACAACTATATAAACAAGCAGATGTACAGCTATGCTCTTAAGTGATGCGACATGATTACATAGGATTTTGTTCAAATTCACGAACTAGCAACCTAATATTCTCCATATTTATCTTTTATCTCAATGCAAAAACACGATTATTTCGTACAGTAAGGCTACAATATGTTTCATAAGAGTGAAATCTGTCATATATTTCAAAACTGTAAGAAAATATCATGCGTAGCGAAATTTCGGAAAAACAGTTACGAAACATTTTCAAAACTCGTTCACTCATCACCGATGCGTTCTACAAAAAAAAAAAAAAAAAGTCATCATCGAACCTCAGTTCAACTGTTAAAATAAAGAAAAAACATTTGTCATTACATTAATATTGCTTGCAATGCAACCATGAAATTTGAAATAGTTCTATTTGATCACTTTTACCTCTCAACGCTGAAAAAATGTAAATAATTAAATACTAAAGTATTACTGTAGCTAAAACACATACACTGATATCAAAAGGTGGGCGGAGCCTGTATGATGCAACCATTACAGTGGCAGCAACATGAACCTCCTGGAACATAGGTCTACAATGATTAACGATAATGAGATTATCTTGAAAACATTTATTTTATATTTGTTAGAGGAACACTTGGATTTTCATAAAAATAAAATGATTTATGTTACATTTCTTAACCACTTCAAAAATTATGGCTCACTAGCAAATGTTCGCTTATGCAATTATTCTTTTGTTAAAGCCAAGATTTAGTTCCTAGGCCAAGGTGTGTTAGATTTCTTATTGTAAACACATTACACCTAGCATTCACATCTCTATAT
Source organism: Macrobrachium rosenbergii (assembly GCF_040412425.1). Lineage (NCBI taxonomy): Eukaryota > Metazoa > Arthropoda > Malacostraca > Decapoda > Palaemonidae > Macrobrachium > Macrobrachium rosenbergii. Next base: position 27,701,541 of record NC_089769.1, read on the forward strand.
TAACAATTTCTGGCCAGAGCAAATAAAGTTATCCACACATTCTTGCACTTCAAGTTGCCTTATAATGAATAAATTATACACCAAAAGCGAGCAGAACGACTTTTATGAAAATAATATTTTAAACTTTAAAAAATAAGTGTTCCAAAGGCCTTGATATTAATACTAATACATATTTAGATTAATAGCCATCTTCTCCATATAATTTAAATCATCATCATCTTTTAATCCTCAAAGAATAGATAATCTCTATAAATAAATTCTTTAGTAACAAAGATTACATCTCAGAAGGCTTACATGATTTTTTTTAGGCCTATAAATCATTTTCAATAATAAATCAATTTGAGGCAGGTTGAACACAGCCTAAAACTTCAACATTCAAAGAAAATTGTTGTAATTCATATTCCTATTTTGAATATTTTGTTATGACTGCTCCGAGGAGCATGTTATGCGTGTTGTCATTGATGGCACCGCTAACCTTATCACAAAGTGCTTTGAGCTAAGCAATGCACACACACACACACAAAAAAGTTCAACTCATGCAGATTACGAATTATACCAATGCATAAAAGGAATCATATTTATATAACCACAGTGTTAACTGTGAATTTGCAAATTTGTAGACATGTATGACGCTGGAAATAAAAAAAAAAAAAAAGTTTAGCACTACTTGGCAACCGTTACATTGGACATTGAGTCTGGGATTTAGGACGATACAAAAACATGTCCCATTATATTTGAGCATGATTGTACAAAATTGACAAAACCTGTATTTAACAGTCTTAATAGTAGCTAACTGACGTAAGGATATAGAATTTTGGTCATTCGGTACTATTTTGGAAAATATTGATTGTATTACAGAAAAACAGAATTATTTATAACTTAGTGTTTCTGTCAAACTGAGAGACGCTGTAGAAAAGAAATGACTTGAATGGAAAATATTAACGTATAATATTACATAAAAACAAAATTATTTATAACTTAGTGTTTCTGTCAAACTGAGAGACGCTGTAGAAAAGGAATGGCTTGAATGGAAAAAAAAGATGGCTGGAGGAGAATGTACCGACCACAGGGAGATCTGGCCTGTTGATACGTTTGAAGGGGGATATACCTAAAAGGCTGAAGGGAATATCCCCCAAAAACGTGGAAGAGAGATTAGACAGTAAAAAAAAACATTCTGCAGTTTCAATTAAGTAAAAACATTTTTTTATTTTTTATCATTTATATAGTAACTACAACATCTGATAATACAAGTTATTTAAATTGTACTGCATTTGTTTTAAAATCAACGTTATAATTCGGCATATTGATATGATTGTTTTTCTTTTTCAGTAGTAGATTACATCATTCCACAAAACCAATAATCTCGGCTAATGGGTGACCTGGTACTACATGAAGAGAACAAATGAGTCACAGCAGTTGACCATAACGAACTGTTTACCAAGAAATAGCCTCTAAAGGCCTTTTCTTCCACCAACAAGTTCACTACACTTTACTAGACACTCCTTTGTTCTAGGACACAGATATAGCATACGGCTTCAGCAACGCTTACCAGAGCGGACAGTAACTATGATCAAGCACTACCAATTACTACAGTACTGCATCTGTATCTGTCAGTCATAGACGTGCTACTGGTAGGAGCTCTGTATTCTTGTAACTTGTGGAAGTTTATACACCGCGTGTTAAATAATCATTCACTTGTCAGAAGATACATGTATATGATCATGCCATGGTTTTTCTCAAATCATCACTTACTACCGAAATTCGGCATATTTCTGATAAGTTCTCATAATATACTGCACTTGCCATATTTCTTATCATAATTCTGACCCTGTTTCTTTTATGTTTCTTCTAACTATATTTCCTTTCATATCACCTAAAAGTTCAAAGCACAAAATAATCTCGATATGTTTTGAACTGGAACTCAAAAATTACACAGGAAGAAATATCTGGCTTTTTGTCCATTTAAGTGAAGAAAGCACTTGAATAAAGCGCTTGTTTCCTTCCATAATATAGGATCAGTGTGACATGATAAGGCCTTATTTGAAAAAGGGGAATTAACCTTTTTCTTTCAGTCCTTCTGAGTTTCCCTTCCAAAGTGCCATTACCTAACAAGTCTTTATTTGAAGGACAAAACTTAATCTCATTCTCGTAGTCTCTCTTTCTGCTAAACTGTTGTGTTAAACATGAAATCATATACACACACTACTAGGGGAGAGAGGGAGGCAGATTTCTTCTGTTCCTGTGAGAGACAGACGTGTCCAAAAACGAAGTCCACTGATTTCATACAACAAACTGGTGCCGCAACATCACCCAGAAATGAGAAACTCGACAGCGACATTTTCATCATTCCCAAGAGAGAGGAACCCCCAACCACAACAGGAACCAGGAGGTATCGAGGAGAGCCACACACCCATCCCGGGATGCTAATTCTTGCAAACTGCAAAAGGCACCAGGCACAGAAGCGGCCCGCTGACACCCCTGCTGGAAGCGGAGAGGAGCTATAAAATATAACAGTGTGTTGAAAGGGGAAAGACCTGGACGGTCCAATAGTGTTACTGATATCAAAGGAAGCGATGCGTTCGATGTTTCTTCTTTCAAAGTCGCTCGACAACGGCGAGCAGCCAGAGAAATAGATAGAAGGAATTTCTTGGGGAAAAAATATATATTTTTCTTCCTAACATTCTTCAAAAGGCTTCCTTATATTACTCAACATATGGAAATATAAAAAGGCTAATAAAAAAATGCTGAAATTTTTTAGATTAAGGTACTTACAAAGGTGTAAAACTATATCCCCGAGAGAATGATAAAAGTCATTTTCGAAATATTACATGAGAAATAAAACAGGCATACTGAATAAAGAATGATTGCTTAAGCAAAAGAATACAAAAGATGACTGGGCAACATTTTCTGCAATGTAAAAAAAAAAAAAAATACACAAAACTCACTTTACTCCTGTTAAAACAGAATATCGGTATATACCTGAAGACAGGACGCTCGTTTGTGAAGCCTGCAAGAGTCTACATAAATCTATTAAACCCTACAGAATCAATGGCACTGCAATTGTAGCTGAAAGACGTAAGCAAAAATTAGACTGAATCACTCTCCATTACGCAATCTCTAAATGCCTACGAATGCACATACACACGCATTCATAATCAAACAAACAAACAAGCTGTGATAAACAATTTAACCTGAACAAAAAATACAAATTTTGAAAAGCAGTCGTGCATTTACAAGTCCTGAGGGAAAGAACTGGTTTACTTTATGGAATGGAACCAATGATTGCAAAATTATTTTTCATTACCCATGAAACAACTGCAATTTCAACCCCAGTGCGTATATTTTATCGATAGGCAAAAGACTCAAGCTCACTCACATGTTAATGCTGAATCATTCACAGAAATGGACCTGTTGCGGTATATAAAAAAAGGCATATCTATCAAAATATCAGAAAAGGACATGCCGAATGAATGTCCCGTTACAGTGTCAGATAACAATTATATTATTCAAAGCAACAAATCAAGAGGAGCGAAGATGGTAACTTACTATATGGACAGTGGTAACACTAACTTCGTTATGCAATCGGACACGGGACAACGCAGTGGACCTGCCTTGGAAGTATGTAAACATTAACCAACAACGACAGGATGCTATTCCTACACAGTTTTAGAGCAGACGCTTAACTCTAGCAGAAAACCGAAACCACGGCCATCAGTACTGCAGGTTTTTTTAAAAACTCATTTCCACTACCTTGGGACTGGTCAAGATACCTGTAAGCTAAACATCCTGAATGTTGACAGTAGAGCAAAAGATGGCAAGGACAGCTTCTAGAAAACTTCTGACTTGTTTACAGAGAATTTTTGCCTGAATTGAAAATTCTAAGCAAACACTACAACCAATATGGTTGTCCAGCACAAAACGAATTACAAAAAGCAGCATGAGTCGTAGGGTGATGGTATCTGTTTGCATGATTGTAAAGACTTCATGGTAGTTACCTGACCTACTATCCAACGATTTTGTTTCTTTTTATGCAATTCAAATCCCACTTGCATGGTCACCTCTTGGGAACAATGTGGAGCAGTTGGTAGGCCAGGATGCACCTTATTCCTCGGCTGGAATGCAGAGGAGTAGGTGATGGCCCAGGATGAAACATTATTCCTCAGGATGCAACATTATTCCTCAGCTGGACTGCAGAGGAATAGTTGGTGTACCGGGACACAACCTTGTTTCTTGGCCAGAATGCAGAGTTGTTGGTGGCCAAGGACAACCTTATTCCTTGGCTGGCATCCAGTGTAGTAGTTGGTGTCCCAGGATGCAACCTTACTCCCTAATAGCAATGCTCAAACATCTGTGGGCTAAACATATTCAAGTTATGGATGATCATGTTGTAAAATAACACCAAAACTGTCTTTCACCCAAGATTCTTTTTGGGCGAGGTCAAAACTTTTATGTAAGAAATTGTATTAAAAAAAAGTTTAAATTCAAGGGAAAATTATATGCAACAGAGTCTTTTCAAGATTGGCTATTTAAAAGATGCCCAATTCCTTTGCGAATGTTCCAACACGCATGCTTTTCACAATATACCAAACAAATATGTGGAATTCCAATAGTACGGTTCCTTTCACAAAATGATTCTTGAAATCTTAACACTTAAGGACGGAGGGAAGAAATAAAACGGATACCTTGACAAATATTTGTGCCTAGTAGGCTCCTTTCCGAAAATACGGAACAGCTATATTTTAAATTAAAATGAGATTAAAGATATACTGCTTCAGATACCGAACGATGGTAAGAAAATAAATGTCGATAGTTACCTTGAATTCAGTTAACCTTATCGGTAGTTAATTAATATACAGTATACAATATATATATATATATATATATATATATATATATATATATATATATATATATATATATATATATATATATATATATATATATATAAAGTTTTGTGGTTGATAGATGTCAACACGTAGGTGATTTAATTATGCGTTCTTCCTCAGGTATAGTGATTACACACATGAACATGTGAATAAGTGAGTGTCTGATGAACCGAAATTGCCTAAGAGACAAAACTCACAAATAACGACAGAAACTGGTAATTAAATTGGAAAGATTCGGAGCTTTGTTTCTCCAGAGCTGAGTGTTAACAAACTCCTTTCATTCCCAGCTCTCATTGTAATCCCTCTCAATGCTCTATTCTGCACTTTCCTTTATACCACTCCCGCACAATTCAGAATATGTTTGAACTTCAAAGGTGAATGCAGGGAGGTTTTAGCAATAAATGATCAGACCTATCTCCTATTGCCACTTGCTTCTTTACCCATGATGCAACGTTGAAACAAAAAATATATCATATCTGGCCGCTCCTTACTCATTGTGGTTATGATGGAGGCTCACCTCAACAAATGCTGAAATAAACTAAAAGCTATTAACTGCAACTACACACCATTTACAATTTACATCGGATGGCAGACATTATTGGGTACGCGCAATCACGTGGGAAATGACAGGAAAATGAGATAATCTCTGTTGAGCATTCGTTCAGCAAAAGAATGCAATTTCGAAGCAAAAATAATAAAATAATAAGTTTCTCTTCAGTATAAAAGAATGGCAACTGCTCAAAAACAAATGCTGTTAAATATGACCTTATAGTTCTTAGGCATGGACTAGACAAAGTTCTTAAAAAAAATTATTATCTCTTGCCAGTCACTGGATCAGAAATAAGGTAAATTTATGTAATCTGTTTAAGTGGTGACCTATTGCCATTATTGATTATAAACAAAAATATATCAGCAGTGCAATTTTTCTTCCTAATTAAGGATCGCTACTCATGAAAATTAAGTTTAATCAAAATTTATCGAATAGCCATCAACCAATCATTAAACTTCAAGACAATTTTATAAACCAGCATTTCCAAGAAAATAAAAAAGGGCACCCGCGTTACAAACGCATTTATCGAGAATTATGCATGTTATCATTCCTATCTCACAAAGTGAAATATGAATGATAGAATTAATAAAACAAAATATACACAGAATAACTTCCCCTAGGAAACGATTATACTAAATTCACTAATGCTACCAATCTTCCCACTTAATAATAATACTAATTATGATTACAATATAATTTGTGATTACACCTATTTTCCACAAATTATTCCATCTAAATCGACGGAATCGCCGATGGGACAAAACTTTAACATCATTCCAGTGGAGCTAATTTAATCACATATCAGGAATCATACAATAGGTTCTGAATATGACAACCCGATTACTGTGTGGTAATCAAAAATGGCCTGTTTTCCCTGATGTAATCGCAAAGTACTTTTTCTAGCTATTTGCCATGTCTGTCTGATGGTTGCCTGTGAACAACATATTTCAAAACCTTATGGATGGATTTCAATTAAATTCTGGGAGTGCGGTAAGGAAACGTCATTAGATTCAGAGATTGATTCCTGTAAAGAAGAGTTGAATTTAGGGTTTTCGTTTCGTTCATATAGAAGAGTATCCAAGATTTCCGTTTGTTTTTGTCTATATATGCAGAGAGGACTTCATGTTTTAATCTGAGGTGTGGGAAGTGAGGGCTGTGATTTAAAAAAAAAAAGGGGGGGAGGGGGTGTTTGAAGAGAATCAAGATGAGGGAGGCCAAAATCAACCATATTTCATTCATGAAAATATCCCTACACGATGATTTTACTCTTTCTGGATGATGATTATTTTTGATGGAAAAGGGTAATATAATCTGCGCGGTTATTCGTAGCATGAAAAAGAATCTTTTTGCTGTAGGCCCAGAATACTGATAAATGAAGATTACATTAAATGATGATGAAACAGAAGCCCGTGAAATCATTCCTTATAAAAAACTTACAAGCGCAAAGTTTTTCAAAACTTTATGTTGCATTTTTTATTTTTGCGATATTGGTCATTTACCGAAAAGACATGCCTGAACCGTATGGTGGTAGACAACCTACAAAATTGTAAGACTACTCCTCTATAGGAATTGTAGCCATTGGCCGAGTTTCTGAACAATATCAAACATGACTTAGCAACAATGTTATGAGTTTGCATACTTTTTTCATAATTATGAATCTGTATAATTCTTATGACAAGTGTCACAAGTACTATTCACTAATTAATATATATTAAACACGAGCTATGCAATAGCACTTGAAGGTTCTTTTAGTCTTTTAAAAGATGTAGACAAGTGGTGATAAACAAGTATATGGGTTTTTAAAGTTTTAATTATAACATTTAGCAAAAAGATATCTACCATATAATTGATAATAAAAGTGAATAATATGGAACAGTCAACTGAATATAATAAATGACAAACAAATATCAATAAGTAAAAAATGGCCTTCATTTCATCAATAATGACTTTCACAACTTTCATAACACAAGTACCAATAAATTTACGTACCAAAATAATAAAATAATATATAATATATAAATGATTACAATATATATGATATATATATACAATATATAATAATATATATATATATATATATATATATATATATATATATATATATTTAATATATAAATATAATATATATATATATATATGATTTTACAATTATTATATATATATAATAATAATAGGTATCTTATTTAATAATATATATAATAGCAATAGGTATCTTATTTAATAATAATCAAAATACAAGGAAAGATACCGAGTACACTCGCGGATACTGTCGTGCGGACGGCCACTATATCCCTTTTGCAAAAGGCCACAACCCTCAAACATAATTATGATCGTGCCTTCGACCGGCCAATAAACACTTCCTCTCGATCATAGCGATCAGTGCACATCATTTACAGTAACTCAAAACACCAAACACCAATACTTCGGTGCCGATAAGCAGCCAACACCGACGAAGAGCACTTTCAAGTAGGGCTGATGTATAAAAATCCAAGGTGGCAGGGATCTCGAGCTCTTCAGCAAAACAGCACCACGAATGAACTGCCGAGTTATTTCTATGATTCCTGTTTCACCTCGGAAGAGATACAAATAGTATTTAAACAACTGTCTAAAACAAGTTAAAACAATATAATCTTCATTACTGTAACAAGAATTCGTTGGTAATTACAGTTGGGTCTTTAACTCGGAAATCATATATACATACAAACATTACTTAATATGATGTAAATACAGTAACAACATAAATACTAAACAAATATATAAACACACTGTGACAACAAGGTGTTATAATATTCTATGTTCAAAAACACAACAGAAGAGCTTTATAAACAACTACTCTTATAAAATTACACTGCTTTCAGCGCTTATGGCTGCAAGAGACATTTCCACGTGTTTATGGACTCATGGATTAATATAAAACTTTAGCATTGTTACCTGACAGAGAAGGACAGAAAACGAGAAAAGAAAATTGAAAACGAATATGTCCAAAAACTAAAATAGTGCTAAAATTCTTCTTGACATATCAGCCTTCAAATAGAGAATTCTAGAATGCGATGACCGAAAGTAATATGCCACCAAATACAATTAGGAATCAATATATGTCAAAAATTAATTTACAAATCATCACTGAAATATAAATTGAAAGCCATAATATGTCATGATATCTAATTCCCAGCGGAAATGAAATTTAATCTAGTTTACCTTTGTCAAAACGCAGTCCAGCCTTGTTAATTAGAGTTGAAAGGAATTTACCAGACTAGTTCAGTTTACTATTTAATTTCCGGTTTGGGAAGTGGATTCAATTTTCATCTGAAGTTCATAATAGAAAACAACTATTTTTAACAATCAGGTAATTTCTGTCAACAATACAGTATACGTATTAACTGATAATTGATGCATAACCTTACTCAGAACATTAAATATTATTTATAACGTTCTATATCAGTTTCATAATGTATCATTTAACCTACGCTTTCTCTCTCACACTATCTCTGTCTCTTTTGCCGGAAAGGGAGAGTTACTTCATTCCATTCTAAAATCCAGATTCAAAGATTTCTGCTTCTGTTTCAAAAGAGAGACAAAATATTTAAACAACTATCAGATTACTGTAAAAGATTATTCGTTGGTAATTACAGTTGGGTCTTTAACTCAGTTTTCGCTAAACAAAAATACTAAACAAATATATAAACACACTGTGACAACAAAGGTGTTATAATATTCAAAAAATATTAGAATTCATGGAATGATTGCCACAATCACAAAAACATTATATATTTGTAAAAATATATATGATAATATATATATAATATATAAAAATTAATTTATAAATATCATAAATATATATATATAATATATATATATATATATATAATATAAGGAATTTATATATTTACTATTTAATTTCCATATGGATATTTTCATGTGATATATATAACAATATAATATAATAATATATATATATATATATATATATAACGTATATAGTTTCATATATATATATATAATATATATATATAAAATAGATTCAAAGATTACCATATATGGAATGATATATATATATATATATATATATATATATATATATATATATATATATATATATATATATATATATATATATATATATATGTTAACAAATGTGCAAGGTGATATCAATCTCTTGACTAAGTTCTAAGTGCATTTAACTAGTGGGGGCCACACGTGTAAAACACATTAACATAGTCAACTTAACATTAAATTCAATGGAATTTAAGGGAAAATCAAGGCTTCACTTGATAGATTATAATTACAGAAATCAGAAGAAATACACACAGGAGCTTAACCACCAGCTCCGTGGCACTGTAATTACGTGAATTCACAAAGCCAAATGGTGCCACTAGCAAATCAAATATGATACGAGAACCTCTAAAAATAGATTAAGATTAAATAGGATCTTGCATCATATATGCAATAAGTAAATATATCTTCAGGTGTCAAATTTTGAAGGAAACTTCTCAAAGTCGGAAGATGAGGGAAAGGCACTGTGGAAGTAGGCTAGCACACGGCAACGCGATCAAATAAAAATCCCACACCTGGACAGGATTAAGACGTTGACACAGACACTTGGAAACTCTAACCCTTTTGCTTTTACCTACCCAAATACTTTAGCCAAATCCCTGATTAACGTCCAACAAAAACCAGTCTCCAAAGACACAGGAGTTTACGAAATCCCTGCCTCGACCGTGACCAATCTTATATCGGTTTCACAGGCAAATCACTCCCCCAGAGATTAATACAGCATAAACGTTCAGTTAGGTACGGACAACAGAGCTCAGCTATTTATAACCAAATAAATAACCATAATCACAGAATAAACTGGATTATGTCTCGTATAATTTATAGCAGCAATTGTCAGTTAAAAAGCCAGTTGGTGGAATCAGCCTTGATAAAACAAAGAAATGGAAAGAAGCTCTCAATAGGCGCCTGGGATTCAGATATTATAGATAAAACTTCCTCCAACCAGTGAACAAGAAGATTAAAGAGAAATTGTCAACTGGAGTGACTTAACAGCAGACCTCTGAATTTTCTGGTATAAATGCCGTTTTTTCTGTAACTTTTTCTCATTCACTTTTTGCCTGAGAGAGACAGTTCGGTCTCTGAAATATACAGT
>NC_089769.1:27714622-27739622 GCF_040412425.1 Macrobrachium rosenbergii
ATTATTATTATTTGAGAAAAAGACCCATTTGTAAAATTTGTGCTTCTAATGTTTGTCTGTCATTAATACATTTCCACAGAGAACTGTTTACACAGGACTGTACGATAATTCCTTCAGTTTTCCCTTGTGATGAATCTCATGCACAATTTCTTCGCCTAAGCTAACATATTCAAGTTCGTACTCCTATACATTTATATTCTCTTGAGGTGAAAATTCGCACCCACGCAGAATAAGTTTCAAAAGTCACCAATTACTACTTAACCTAATTCTTTCATGAGACACGCGCATGCAAATCAACCAGAAAATACTGTAAGTCCAATGAATCAATGCAGTGATCATTGCTATAGGTTTAAATCGGCAACATAAAAACAAAACAAATACAATGATCTAATCGTACAGAGCCATAGACAGCATACGAAAAAAATATGCTAACATAGGTTTACAAATTGCCAAGTTCAACATTTAGCATCGTAAGACGAAACTGGAAATTCATTTTGCTATCCGGCAGTGGTTTTATAACTTTAATACTTGGCTAGTCCATTAACAGCGACAATAATCCCAAGAAATCGTGTGAGACTGGGTCGTTGTTAGAAGAATTCTCCTTGCCATTGACTATTCAGCTTTTGAATCCCAGGACTCGTCTTGTATTCTGTTCTATTGTCACTCTTCCCGAGGATCGGAAGTCAATTCGTATGAGATCAGTTTCATGGAAATTATCATTCAAATAGCTACTATCCATTTCAGGGACCGCGAGTCATCGTTTTTCTCAAATATCTTTCAAACGAGTTATTTGATCGAAATGCACTTTGACTCAGTGTACAAGATACCTCCCGCTAATATTTGGCGATATAGTGCGTTGCCAAATGGTGTTAGTTAAGGTGTTTACTCTTGACTTACATGGTGTTGCCAAGCATTGCCAAGTTATGTATTCCAACGTCCTTTATCCCCATCCCGTCCCTCCCTCTCCCTTCCTTTCCTCATCCCTCCCTCAACCCACTTTCCTGGCTTCCCCATCTCCCCACCCCCCCCTTTCCTGTCTATGGGGGATAGCGGACGTTCGATTGCGTATATATAGTCTTGCCGACTTATGCCACTTTGTCTTTAAAAGTCAAGAGTAAACGCCTTAACTAACATCATTTGAAAATGCACTATATTACAAAAGAATTAGTGTGAGGTATCTTGTACACTGTGTCAAAGTACCATTTCGATCAAATAATTATATAGTTTGAAAGATATTTGAGAAAAACGATGACTCATTTTCCCTGAAATGGAAAGTAGTTCAGAACAGAATATTTTTATATGTTTTTTGTTTTGCTGGAAATATAAGAAAGAACAAACGGAGTACGTACATAAAAAAATATTTGCTTTCGATATTTACTTCAAATTCAAAAATAAATAATCATTTATGATGACCTCATTTTATGACGAAAACTCCACTCTCCTTCCATATCCACAAAATTCAACATTCTCTTTATTTTATAATTAACAACACTCGTTTCTGCCTAGTTGTACGATTCCTTTCGACTAAATTTGGATTATAAAATTTAAATGTCCATAAAAAATTCTATGGGTGGCAAAATTTCTTTTTTTTTTTTTTTTTTTGCCATTAACACGAAATTCCACAAAAATTATTCTCAGGCAAAGACAGGGTAAGCGTTTGAATCTTATAATATAACTTTGTCTCGGCGTTGCTTACCTATAAAATAATTTGGTCTCAGCAAATTGGCTAATCATCTAAAAATAAATCACGATAATTTATTTTCATTATATGGCTCACGGGAGGAAGAAAGCCTCCATACGCCAAGGGTTTGACAATAATAAGGAAATCATGAAAAATACTTATAATAAGTCTCAAGAGGGAGGATGAAAGAAAGACCTGGAAGGTTTGAATAAATGGAGCGAATGAGGTATCCTAAAGGAGAGGTCATGATATCAGTGAAGCGAGGAAATACGTGAAAGATAAAGGAAGATTGCACTGTTTCTAGGGGTCGGAAAAATGCTGATGAGCCTATATTGAAGGTGTATGAAGCAACAATATTAAGGAAGTTTTTGCTCTTGGGTTTCATCCGCCAAGGACGGTCGAGCAGTGAACGTGTCAGCACCCGATTCAATGTTTTTTTTGGTTAGCATCATTATTCACAGGATATCTAAATTAATAAATTAATATATATATATATATATATATATATATATATATATATATATATATATATATATATATATATATATATATACGACTATATATATATATATATATATATATATATATATATATATATATATATATATATATATATATATATATATATATATATATATATATCCAATTTTCCAAAGCTTTAATATAGATTCATTAATAAGAAATACTGTGCTTTGCTTAGCACCTCCTGACAAGGAGGGACAAAAGAAATATTGGCCCCTCCTAAATCCTTAAATTGCACTCTGTTTACCTCTCTCTCTCTCTCTCTGTAAAAATGTGGTTGCTGGAAGTTCCTTTGTTTCAGAACCTAGGAGCCATGAGAAGATGAATCTTGGCCAGGGGCAGAATAGAAGTAGCGATGCGGATTAAGAGAGAGGCGGGGGCCCAATTGAATCATGCGATCTTGATTGAACACGTGCTGACCCTGAATCAAAATGATGCACACGCATAGAGGAACAACACTAGCCCCCTCTGGACAGGAAAGCATCCTAATCCCGGAACCAAGGTTTTAAAATGACTGACCCTAGGGATGGGAGGTCAAGAGACATAGCAGAGGCATAATGTACCTGGACGCAGTTGAGCTACAACACCTCTCCCTCGCTTTCCCGCTTTCTCTCAGAGTGCCGTGCGCATCCACGAGGTCCACCTTGCCGGCCCTCTGTCTTATTACCAGTGAGCCCCTTAAGTCCTCCTCCAAAGCCATTCTTCGCCGAAGCCACCTCTTCTACAAGGTAATGTGCTCTGTTTACAAAGGTTCTTTCATTCAGTCACATAGTTTGAATTCTCTCACTGAACTTCCGACTTTATTTTCAAGTGCCAGTGATTCATATCAGTCTCGCCTCTGTCAGTGCAGTGTTACATACATTTCAGTGTGCGTGGATTACATAAAATCATGTGTTTAAGGCATCTTTGGCACCCTCTGTGCGCCGCCTTGTCCAATGCTTATTTTCTCTGTGCCCCCACTGGCCTTTAATTCAAAATCTCTCCGTTACAGAGGGAACGTTAGTAATGGAATCCTTCCTTGTTTGTGCCTTGCGCATTGTGAACCCCACAACGCGACACCAGTATCAGTAGCGTCATTGAGGCGGACATATCTTCAAAGCATTTATTTGTACATAACCTTGTATTTTACTTAATTCCCAGGTCTTACATACCCACTTAAATTTCATTTTCTTCTTATTGTTTTGCAAATGTAAATATACATAATTTTAAAACTTATCCGAGTTTGTTTACTTACAAAATTGCCTTGTAGGTAGAACCCTCAGTTCAGTAAAAAAACCCTTTTCTTTGTATATTATGATTACCTAAATAAACTGCAGCCAGAACTAAGGAATTTTCAAGTGGTACGTAAAGTAAATACAGTCTGAGTCTATAACCGGCTCATGGTAAGCATTCCCAAGGCTAAATTTGTAATATTGCCAACCCTTGCTTAGAATCTTGCAGTCAGCAATTGCAAGCTCGATCCTTTGCCCTCTTGCAATATTTTTGCAGCTATCAGCCATTAGCCACACTAAGGCTGCATGCAAAGAAAGAAACGAACCTTAATGTAAAAATCGGCAGGCGCACAGTCAGGTGTTCCACACAGTACGTACAGTGATATATTTCCATTTTTGTTAGGATAGGAGGTAAAACTGTCTGAAAATATCATTAGGGGAAACGATAGGCCACGTGCACGCAAACCAGTTATAGAGAAGAGAGTGTTATTAACCATTACACAAGTTTCTGATGGTTATCACATGGTGGCTTGCATATTTTTCACATTGGCAAGCTAGGAATGTGAAATGTGAATTATGAAGTGTTGTATAAAAGGAAATAGTGCGTATATTTTCTCCCTGTGTTATCCAGACAATTTTGTGTCTCGGAATTTTAGCTAGACATATGTTAGGACCTAAGAAGGTTACCCAGCAATTTCTGTATCGCTGGAGTTGAAATTTTACTCTCTCTCTCTCTCCTGTAGAGGTTAGGAATTCGTTAGGCAAATATATAATGCTCTCTTATCAAGTAAATCACAGAAAAGGCATTAACTTTGTTCAGGCCACGTGAGCCCAATAATCTTGCTTAGTATTTGCATTTGTTTAAATTACTCTATATAGCAACACACATGGTAAATCCTATTTCATTCAAGTCATTTTCTAGTAAGTAAAACACATGCCATTTCACCTCATAAATGTAAGGAACTTTCCAGGCGTAGCCCAGAAAATTTCGCTCACATGCCTCCTCTCTCTGTTTGAAGAAGGTTAGGAAGGTTTCTATATATATATATATATATATATATATATATATATATATATATATATATATATATATATATATATATATATATATATATATATATATATATATATATATATATATATATATATATATATATATATATATATATATATATATATTGTGCTAATCTTTTGTTTTGCTTAAAATTCGCAGTGACCACATGATCCCCTCACGTTGTTCCTAGCCTAATTTTCATAAAGCCTAAGAGAACTTTTAGTTGGGTTCCTCTATACAAACAAGCCTTAAGCAACGTAATGTATTTTCATAAGTGTGCAGTCATCTCGGGAAAATCGTCATACCACCATTTTCCATCTTGAGCTAGGTGTGTGTACCAGATGACCTTGAGTTGTTAACCACAGGGCTATACACAACAAACCCACGTGTTTAACGAGCAGAGTAAATATTACCCTTTTCTGGTCACGTGTGAGACGGGCTGAGTAGGGCTGAGTAGGGTGAAGAAATTTAGTGTGCACGTGAACTTAGGCGAACACTGCCCGTGCATGGTAGAATTAAGTTTTGTACTTATATCAGATTGGAGAAAAAGCTCCTAGTATTGTAGGTGAAATACACAAATTTTTCAGATTAAACTTTGTAATTTATCCATCCCTCAGCGACGAGCCTGCCTAATCACTCTTATGAGCATACATAAAGGTGTACTTCTAAAGCAGCTGTCTTCTGAACCACCAATTTGTACCCACAAGTATACCTTGCCTCCTCTGTGCCAGTATCCCCATGTCTCTCCCACTTTATTTTTTATCTAAGGTTTGCATTACGTCCTTTTTTTTTTTCAAAAGTGTTACGACACTCCTTGAGTTCCCGAGCCTAACCCATATCAGGACTCCCCCTAAAAATTCCTTATTATGAGGAAACCAAATCCAAAAAATTAGTTCCCTGCAAGCAACCCATGCCCTACAAGGCGAACCAACAACTCCTAATTTTCGGGAACTTGCAGACGCTCCCCGAACCAAACCTTAATAGTCCCGCTATAGGTAGCCAAGTCTGTGCGCGAACCCAAAAAGTCCCATGGGACAAACCCACTCCATTCCTCGTGATCAAAATTCCTTACATCCTCCCATACAAACCCCAAACCTTCAGGAATGGGCAAACACTCCCCAAACCAATGCCACAACTTCACGCTAAAGCCGGCCACAACTGTGCACGAAATAACCTCAAAACCTGCTTCTTTTGAGACATCCTACAATTGAAATGTTCAACAAGAATAAACTATGTCTTTCAAGACATCCTAGAATCATTCATTAGAACAATCTTGAGTCTTTTAGACATATTAAAACCCGTTCATAACAAACAAATTGAGTCCTAAGAGACGCCCCCTCACCAAAAGACTGAGTTCTCTACGAACATCCTTATAATGCTCCCCCACATCTTTCCTCCTGGATATTGTCCTACACCTCCCCTAATACCAGCACCATGCAAGAAGAAGATTGTAAAGCATTCACAGGGCTTGGGAAAGGGCTGGGGTTGATGGGACAACTCTTAATGGATTGGGTCCAAGAAAAGATAAATCCTGCCAAGAAGGAGAGGGATGAAAGAGAAGAACAGGAAAGAAAGGAAAAAAAGGGAAGAACAAGACAGACAAGAACAGAAAAGAAAGGATAAATTTACCAAGGAAGAACAAGAAAGAAAGGATAAACCTACAAAGGAAGAACAAGAAAGAAAGAATAGGATCGAAAGGGAAGAGAAGAAACGGGTCCATGAACTCCAGATGGCCCAAGCTGGCACTACCAGCTCCTCTTCAGTCCTTGGCAAGTATCCACTCGATCCTGCTGAAGTCTCTCTGCTCATGGGAAAATTCCTTGGAGGAAAGGGTCTAGTTGCCTTCAACGCCCTCTCCTAGGAGGATCAAGGAAAACTGGTGGAAGTGCGAAAGGAGATTGTCATAGCTTATGAAATCACCCCCGAACGTTGGAGGCAATGCTGGAGAGGCCAGGTAAAGGAAGCAGGTCAGATCTGGTCTGACTGGGCATACCAGTCAGGTAGGGCCCTCAATAAATGATCAGAATCCCTTGGCGCCTCCTCCGCAGAGGACATCCTCGAGCAGTTTAAGATAGAGAATTTCTTGTACTACACATCTCCTGCACTCGCCAGCCACATCTGTGAGAGGGCTTCCACAACCCTAACTGATTGCTGTTGCCATGCGGATACATGAGGCACACATCATGCCCATGTGAGCTCATTGGGACAAAAGATCTGCCCTCATACTTTCACCTCCGGCATGCCTCTGCCCAAGAACGGGCATTCACAGAAGCCTATTGTATGTGGGTTCTGCAAGAAAGCTGGACATCCCATGGAACAGTGCTGCTTGAAGGTTGGTAATCAGCCAGAAAATCCTGAAGTCCCCCAGTGGGATCACGCCAAACAGAGCTATGTCTGGCCTGGGATGAACAACAAAGGGCCTGCTCCCTCCAATGGGACAGTGCCAAGCGAAGATTACAGCAGAAATTATTGCACAGCTTGTAAGTTAAAGGGCACTCTGCTCTATGGGCAAAATACCCTAGTAAAACAAAACCATCCACCATTGCTTTGGCAGTTACAAATCCTAAAACCCTAGTCCCTCCAGCAGAAGGTCCTATATCTGTGGCACCTCCCTGAGGTAGCTACCACACCCGCCAGGTCACAGCATTTGATGACACTGGCACACAAATCTCCCTCATCAGGGAAGATAAGGTCCCCTATGGGACCACCATTGACAGACATAAACTTATCACAATGGAGGTATCGATCGAAAGACGATGATCCTCCCCACTGTCAAAATAAGGGTCACAAGACCTCAAAGATCAGAAATCTGCACTCTTGCAGTAGCTAATTACCTTCCTGGAGACTTTGACCTCCTCCTGGGACAGGACTTCCGGTCCCCACCTACTTTACAAAAATCCAGGGGTCATACCACCTCCACAACTAAATAAAAAACCAAGAGTCCTCAAGGACCTGCCTTTAACCTGCTGCAAGTGCCAACTGAATGCCCTGAGCAGTGCCATGCTCTGACTGTCTCGACCGTCGAGCCCCTGCCAAATCAAATTCCAGTGCCAGGCCCTGCCCCAGTGCCAGTGCCAAGGCGCACCCTAAAACTCCCTTCCAGAGATCCCAAACTTGATGCAAAACCTCTGCCAGTGTCACCTGAGTGTTCTGGTCAATGCCACATTCCACCCATCACGGATGTAGAAGAAATTCATGATTTAGTTCCTGTGCCTGGGCCTGCCTTAGTGCCAGTGCCATAGCATGCCATAGATATTCCTCCGAGGGATCCCAGTCTCAGTCGTCTCTCACCCTCCAGCTTGGCATCGCTACCAGTGCCGGTGCAAGAGCCAATCTACAGTTTACTCGGGTCCCCTCCGGGTTCCTCCGACCACAGTGGAAGCTCACCCAAATGTGTGGCCTCTCAACCCATGCCTGAGCTGGTCATGGTGACCTGTGAGCCTCTCATTCCCACCATGACCTCTTCCCCTCTTTCCCAGTCCCTGCAGACACGGCCATGAGTAAGGATTCTGCCATGTCTCAAATGGCTGATGAACTCAAGGAACTACAACAACAGGTAGTTGAGCTTGTAAAGAATGCCCTTACTTCGGCTGTCAAAAAAGCCAGAATAGGTGGCATTTCAGCATTTTCCTCAGACTTGGTTCCACTGATTCCCCTACCAAGGAGGTCCACAGAAGAAGGATCACGGGCACAGATAACTCCAGGTAGCCCCATGAGAGCCGTTGAGCTTTCCTTGCACTAGTGCCCTTTCCTCACAGTTCCTCACCTCTATCTTATGAGGGACTTAGGCACCTCCATCCCTGTTTATTCTTCTTATATAACTTTGTGATTTAACTTCTTGTACTATTTCCTTTTATTGTTTTGATAATTTTTTCTTTTTCCAATCTCTTAATATTATATTTTCTTGGAGATCTTGCCCATTCATGAATCCTTTTGTAAAAAGTCTTATAAACAGCTCCTCGTTTTACTTTTGCAGTTGCCAGATTCTTTAAATACCATAAGTCCTTTGACTTCCCTTTCATGCCTACAAAGGCCTAGTACATTTTAAATTGAATATAACAGACCCATTAGGCCTCGACCGCATGAGTGTCACTCCTGGTACAGTGCCATTATCATCGCTAGTGGCATATGCTTCTGCCAGAGGGGTCGCACCCTCTGACTGCCTTTCAATGCCCTTTGGGGCTAAGGAATGAACCTAGCCATCTCTCATAGGCTGTGGAATGTAATTCTGATATATTAATCATAACTTTTACTTATTCTTGTATCTCTCATTTATTCTCTTTGTAATTTAAATATCGAGTCCGTGACTGGAAAAGCCCATATAAATTACATACTTGTCTGTCTTTCACTGTACTTAGCTTCGTGCCCATAGGCACCTTTGACCTCAGTGCCACATCTGGCACTGTGCCGTCGCCTCAAGTAACATGGCAACACCCAGCTAAAGACCATGTATACTTCATTATAATGCCTCCTCAATGCGAACTAACTTCATGCCTTTGACTGTGTAAACATTGCTACCAAAAGTTAAGTGCATGATTATTTTAAGAATTTAACTTAAGGAAATCACTTAAAGTTATTGTATTTTAATATTTACTATACCTCTCTCATACTTGTAACAGTCCCTGCTCTAAAATAACAGTAGCTTATGATTTATTGTATTTAATAATTACAATAATTTAATCATATTTCCTTAACAAATTCCTGTTTAGAAAGTAACAGTGATTTACTGTGAAAACCATCTCTTTTACTCTGCTATTAACGTAAAACATTGAATTCTTTGTCAAGTAACTTTTGCAAATATCTCCTATGAAACAGAGAAGGTTAGTTTAACGAAAACACATGAGTGCCATTAAAGAGGAAAGTAGAGTGACATAAAGCATTTATGAATTGAATTGTTTGGATTGGGAGATAGACATTAGCACCCAAATGAAGGTACCAGATGTCAACTTCAACGGGGAGTTGCTACATCTTCCCACGCATCTAATCTTCCAAAGCTTTAAGATAGATACATTAATAAGAAATACTGCGCTTTGCTTAGCATCACTTAACAAGGAAGGGCAGAGAAACATTGGCCCTCATTAAATTCATTAATTGCACTCTGTTTATCTCTCTCCCTTTCTCTCTGTAAACATGTGGCTGCCGGAAGTTCCTTTGTTTCAGAACGTGGAGCAGTGAGAAGATTATTCTTGCCCAGAGGCGGAATATAACCGGCAATGCGGATTAACCTAATAACCGTTTTCTATGGGAAGCAGCTATGGTGCCCCCAGTTGTCAGCTAAGAGTGTGGTCAGCAAAAATATATGCTACCCAGACTGTCAGCAAAAAGTAAAAAATGCAACATGGCAACTACTCTCCCAGGCGCGCTATCTTTTGAGTGCTGGGGGGCTATGTTTTCTTTTTTTTATTTATCAGTTTCTGTATCTTATTCCATATATTTTAACCCATATAAGACTATTAACATATATACGGCCATTCCTTTTCACCAGTGTCTCGTATTTATACGTCTGCTCTTTCCAGCCAAGAAAATAATAACAATTTATCCCTTGGCTATAGTATTATCAGCATTTGGAAAATAACATTTTCTTAGAACCGACACACGTGCATCGTTTCATGTGTGGAAGTTTATTTGTTGTATATGGAACTCTTTCTTTTTGACTTTCTAGAATTTATAAATAATACGATACAACAATTGGTCATTCGAATTATAGTTGTTGTTAATCATCAGATTTTTATGTGACAGGCCACATAATAGTATATATTCAAGCTGTTCCCAAAAGATCTTTCATTTTGTAGTCTGTATAATCCGATCTTTGAGCTAAACCTAGGTTCGTGTTATGAAATCTACATCTTCCATGATGCATGTCTGTTTTCTAAATAAAAAAGAACTTTAAATGAAAGTAAACTTTATGGAATTTATAAGTCATATATATATATATATATATATATATATATATATATATATATATATATATATATATATATATATATATATATATATATATATATATATATATATATATATATATATATATATATATATATATATATATATATATATATATATATATATATATATATATATATATATATATATATGTATATGTATATAGGTACATACACTTATATATCTATATATATATATATATATATATATATATATATATATATATATATGTCAAAGGATATGCAGGTATCCTTGGAAGGTAATGATCAGTTGTTGTCTTCATATCTCTTTTCCTTCCTTCGACCTGCATCGAGTTTGGTGGGTGGAACCACTCGAACATTAGTTTGAGAATGGTGCCTCGGATTATCCCCCAGTCCTTTTGACTGATTCCAATTTCCTGTTTCATGGACAATGGGGGATTTAGTGATCTCCCTTTTGTACAGGCAACTTAAACGACTTTTACTTTCACCATGACTTTTGACCGTCGACAAGGGAATTCCAAAGTGATCACCATCAATGAAAGAAGGAACTGGAATCTTTTAAAAGACCCTAATATCAAGTCAATCAAATTTGCCTCGGGTAAGAGGTAACTAAAGCTGTAAACAACAACCGATCATTTCATTCAATACCACCTACGTCGCCACCTTACAAATTTCTATATTCGCCAGTTATCAATATCATAGTCAAACGAAAATGACCACGAACATGTAGTACGTTTTAGATGTTGCCACTTTTCCCAGATTTAATTCATAAAAACTTGACCTACTATCAAAGCATCGGATAAAGGTGAAAGTTGGCAAGTGTATATTTTATGACCCTACCTAATTTTTGCAAGTATTCTTTAGGACTTAAGTTCAATAGTTATGGTACTTATCAGAGTAAAAGTGTGCTTCCTATGCAAGAGCCATCAAAATTGCAAGTAAGGGTTTTGAACACAATAGTGACGTTAACCTATGACGTGATGAGGCTCCACCCACAGTGAAGAGAAGTTTACATATGGGGAAAATGTCTCTTCACTGTGGCTCTGCCCACTTGCTGATTACATATTCACTAATTAATATTAGTACCCATCCTAGGTTTCAGTGATATCAATGATGGCGAGCATTCTCAATAATTTTATTATTATTATTATTATTATTTTTATTATTATTATTACTATTATTATTATTATTATTATTATTATTAAAAGGATGGCTGTATTATGCGAATTTATCTTATATAGTGTCTTTTCTATCTTCCTTATGATTCGCTTTTCAGGCTCAGTGATGTTAAAGTCAGCAACTGGCCGATATTCATGTTGGAAAAGGATAGTATGCGGAATATGGGAAGTCTTTTATTAAAATATCCAATCAGAAATCGTTCGTCTGGATTCAGGTTCTATATTAGGTACCGTCGACATGTTTCGACCATCTCCGTTGGTCATCCTTGACCCCCTCTAACGTGGAACCTGAGCACCTCGTTTCTTTCCACCTTCTGCAACTACGTCCAGAGATCATGACCTATAAATACCAACCTGAGCACCTCGTTTCTTCAGACCTTCTGCAACTACGTCCAGAGGATGACCAACGAGCTGGTCGAAACATGTCGACGGTACCTAATATTGAACCTGAATCCAGACGAACGATTTCTGATTGGATATTTTAATAAAAGACTTCCCATATTCCGCATACTATCCTTTTCCAACATGAATATCGGCCAGTTAGCTGACTAACATCGCTGAGCCTGAAAAAGTGAATCATAAGGAAGATAGAAAAGACACTATATAAGATAAATTCGCATAATACAGCCATCCTTTTTAATAAGACCTGTTTAAAAGAGGGTCTACTCCTTCATATTATTATTATTATTATTATTATTATTATTATTATTATTATTATTATTATTATTATTATTATTTTGTGGAGGTTTCATCGCAACCTCCACAGCAGTTGTTGGGACTAAGTTGTTAGCTTGGAAATTCTTCCATTTTCTTAATATTCGTATTCTTTCTACTTTACAAATAATTCAGTGTATGTAATTCATCCACATAATGAACCAGTCTATAGTTCATTTGTTAGATCTACATCTATTCAGGGCGGGAATACAAAAAGACCATTCGTCTTGTTTTGCCTCAGGTTTCAGCACTATAGCCTCTATTTTAAGCAAGTCAGGAGCGGTCACTAGAAGTAGAATTCAAATGAAAAGCAATGATACCTCATTTCCCTCAATTGTTAGAGGTGTAAAGGTCAACGCCATTGTTTTATTTCAGTTACTGTAACCCATTGCTATTTTTCTTTTTGTTTGTTTGTTTGTTTATATCATACAGCACCCTAAACAGCGGTCGTATAGCCTACTCGCTGTAAATAAAAGGTAATGGTAGGAGTCGAGATTTTGAGGGCAACCTATTATTTACCTACTTAATATCAATCAAATGTAACACGATATGCATGGAAAGGTAAATATATTGGAAACAGTTTGAGTGAGGAACATATTGTTATAATCACTGTGTTTTAATAGATATGTTTTAGATATACAAATAAAACATCTAACACTATACATAATTTATTTACAAAATGTCTTCATCGTCACTCTTGA
Organism: Macrobrachium rosenbergii; assembly: GCF_040412425.1. NCBI lineage: Eukaryota > Metazoa > Arthropoda > Malacostraca > Decapoda > Palaemonidae > Macrobrachium > Macrobrachium rosenbergii. The sequence goes on from NC_089769.1 coordinate 27,727,608, forward strand.
GGAAGAAGTCGGGATTGTCTAACAACAGCTCCTGCCCATACTTCTGGGGTGGCCAAGTAACTATTATTACCCAAAATAGTTACGTTATGAATTATCAATACCAAAACTGTTAGGTTTGAATTACTTTATATGGCATCCAGTGTTCAAAGGAGGGTAAAGAACAATACAAAGAAAATAGTTATCTCTCTCTCTCTCTCTCTCTCTCTCTCAACGACTAAGGGATAATTTGATTAAGAAAATGGTGATACCGATAAATTTCATCATCTATTTTTAATGATTTTCTTTTATCGATGTAATGGAACTGTCACTGTTGTCAAATACGAAATCTTAGGTTTGGAAATTACTGGCAACCCGTTCACAAACAACATACATTGACATCACTTTACTGTCTTTACCTTGTTATCCCTTTGTTTTCTTATATATATATATATATATATATATATATATATATATATATATATATATATATATATATATATATATATATATATATATATTATATACTGTATACAAAATTTTTATCACACCGTGTGATTTATATACAATCATGAAGCTACAAATGTCACTTAATATCAAATTCACGCTGCCCCGGGAATATCCCGATGGGGAATTATCACCAAAGAGGGATTTATAAGTGATAAATGGACAGGTACTGCCGAGTCTCGATCCCACGACACAAATACTTATCCAGCAACTCCAGTCGACTTTCTACCCACTGAGCTATCAAGAGAGGTATAAGTTAATGCCGAGTCTGGTGTACTTTATTTACCTGTCGAAAGCAGGGAAATTGTACTTAGCTCCGGTAAAATCACAGTGTGATAAAAAATATCATAAAAAGAGTTGCGTGCTCCAAATGTACCAAAGAACTATCATGGTGGAGGTGGGTCAATGCCGAAGCTAAGTACAATTTCCCCGCTCTCGATTGGTAAATAAAGTACACCAGACTTGACATTACCTTATACCTCCCTTGATAGCTGGGTAAGGATCTGTGTCGTGGGATTGAAATTTGGCAGTACCCGTCCATTTATCACTAATAAATTCCCCTTTGGTGATAATTCCCCATCGGGGATATTCCCGAGAGAGAGAGAGGGTGAATTTGATATTAAGCGACATTTGTAGCTTAATGATTATATATATATTATATATATATATATATATATATATATATATATATATATATATATATATATATATATATATATATTATATATTATATATATATATATATATATATATATATATATATATATATATATATATATATATATATATATATATATATATATATATATATATATATATATATATATATATATATATATATATATATATATATATATATATATATATATATATATATATATATATATATATATATATATATATATATATATATATATATATATATATATATATATATATATATATATACAGTATATATATACATATGTTACAGTCAACATGCGTAATCAGTCATTATGCGTAATGACTGAAATTTCAGTCATCACGCCAAAATGCACTTAGGGGACATTTGATCCCCCAGGAGCTAGTAGTAGTCCCTGGGGGTCAAATGTATTTTGTGTGTTTAGTACTAGCTCTGGGGGGATCAAATGTCCCTAAATGCATTCATGAGTGATGACTGAAATTTCAGTCATTACACAATAAAGACTGAACCCATGTTGACTGAACACTTCACACACACATACATAGGTATATATATATATATATATATATATATATATATATATATATATATATATATATATATATATATATATATATATATATATATATATAGACATATATATATATATATATATATATATATATATATATATATAAATATATATATATATATATATATATATATATATATATATATATATATATATATATTTATATATATATATATATATATATATATATATATATATATATATATATATATATATATATATATATATATATATATATACTATACTATAAATATATATATTATTAAGTTCTTATCTGTTTACTCACTGGATTCCTTGTTCAGGGCTCCAATCTGTGGGTATAGCTGGTGAACAGGGGCTTACTAATACACCTTGAGGTTCTGACTGCGATTGCTAGGTCAGTTAGGGAATTTAAATAGAAAAACAGTTGGGCTGAAGGCCGTACTTAAGCAAGGAACTGTTGCAGATAAACACTTAGGTTTAAATTAAATGGAATATATTTGCAATTAAACACGCCAATCAGAAGATTGGGGAATGATAGGCAAGTACAACGGGGGTCTGCCATGTGATTATATATTATAGCACTTGTTCAACTATTGAAGAATCTATGAATAATCCTCTTGCAAGGGATACTGAAGAGTTGATTTGCAGTGGCAAGGCTACGGCAAGAAGCACAAGACAAGCAGTTGTTCTACAGCTAGGAATACTGTCTGCAATTAAATAATGTCCGTGGTTACACAAGGATAATTATAATGATTTTGGGCGAACTGATGGTTGCACAAATGGTGCCAAGATGACTCAATTCTGTTACGATATGCTTGCATTAAAACTAACACTGAGCTATGTGAGTCAAGTCTTCATGATAACTCGTACTTCAGAAAAGAAAATGAACGTGCAGTGAATTATAAAGATACATGTCTGTTTGAAAGAACCTCAAATCAGGACTTTACCTTATAATGGAGCGATGGAGAGCCTCGTTGAATTTCACCACGGAGGGAGGGATGAGTTTAATTGGAATGTACAGGCAGTGTGACTGGGTGGTCGACAGATGACCACGTGGGGGTCAGCTCAATAAGGAGCATGCTAGAGGATGGGTATCGGTCTGCTACCAGCAGGGTTCTGAGGCCGAGACCAGCTGTCTCTCGTCCTTAATGACCTTGGAGGCTTAATTTCTTGCTCCTTGCAGATGGAGCTGGGGTTGCAAGATGGCGGCTCATTCATAGGTGCCACGATTCTCTGTTTTATATGTCAAGACCTTCCAAATCCTGGCGACCTCTGGCATCCCATGATCACCAGCTTTTAGGGGGGACTAAACATTTCTGGTGGATTCTGGCAGGCTTCCATCTCTGTTCGCCTTTTACCTGAAAAGAGGGCTGAGTTTCCCACGCCCTTCCTCAGTTAGTTATCAGTATGAAATACTTTCTTAACTTGCAATTTGGAGGTTTAGGTTTGCATAGAAAGTGGTTTCCTAAGTTAAATATATATATATATATATATATATATATATATATATATATAATATAAGGTTTATATATATATATATATATATATATATATAATATATATATATATATATATATATAATATGTACATATGTATATATATATATATATATATATATATATATATATATATATATATATATATATATATATATATATATATATATATATATATATATATATATATATATATATATATATATATATATATATATATATATATATATATATATATGGGTATATATATATATATATATATATATATATATATATATATATATATATATATATATATATATATATATATATATATATATATATATATATATATATATTATGAAAATTTTTTATCACACCGTGATTTATATACAATCATGAAGCTACAAATATAACTGCTTAATATCAAATTCACGCTACTTCGGGAATATCTCCGATGGAGAATTGTCGCGAAGGAATTTATATAAGTGATAAATGAATTGCTATCGTCGGGACACGAACCCTTGACACGAAACCTATTCAGCGACTCCAGTAGACGCTACCCATGGCTATCAAGAGAGTATAAGTCTTTGCTGAGTCTGTTGTACTGTTTTTACCCGTCGTGAGTGAAATGTACTTAGCCTCGGCAAATGACCCACCTCCGCCATGACAGTTCATTGGTACGTTTGGAACACGCAGCTCTTATTATGAAGGTGGTTTGGAAAGGGTTTCCCCTTTCCAAACCACTGCCCTTCTGCCATTAGAGAACACAGTTTAACACAGGACCATCCTTTCACTGACCTGGATTTTCGGGTACTGTCTTTTGTTCAAATAGACTGGACCTTTTAATTTCAGAGTCGCTGACTATTAAAAGATGAAGCCGGAATTGAACAACAACTCGTCTGGTATTCAAGTAGCTATCGTGTAATTTCATAGTAGGTACTCAATTAGGTTGTTAAATATTTTACTTTGTGAGTGGTAGTTTGTTTACATTTCACTTTAGTTTTATTTTCATATTTTTATGTTTGTGTTTTTAATTTTTCGTTATTTTACGTCTCACCCTTTTAGTTTGTATTTACTTGTTCATTTTATATATTTCGTTAGTATTTTTGCTGAAGATTTATTATGACAATTCATTTTATTGTAATTTTACTGATTCTCATCCTTGTCGGTTTTTCAGCCTGATGATGAGGTTTTATACCTCAAAAGCTTGTATAATAAAGAATGTTCTTCCTGGTCTTGGCAATATTTTTATCATTAAGCTATATATATATATATATATATATATATATATATATATATATATATATATATATATATATATATATATATATATATTTGTATGTATCATGTGTGCATATATATCTATATATATATATATATATATATATATATATATATATATATATATATATATATATATATATATATATATATATATATATATATATATATATATATATATATATATATTATATATATATTATGCATAAAGTACACTGATAATGTTTTTTATCAGAATGTTGTTGCAATTGTCTTATTTTTTCTGTATGCAAGTGTTATTACATGTATGCAATAATAATTGTTGTTAAAATATCTTAGTGTTAGTTTAAAATGTCTATTTGCATTTTACAAGAATTAATAACATAATAGCGTAATTTTAAATCTTCATGTAACTTGATAGTGTGGTTCAGAAATTACGTCACTTACCTTCACATGACTGTGCAGTCATGGGGTCTTTTGTTTTGATTCAAGCAATCATATGTCTTTGTTACCATGTGGCTGTTTGGTCATGGGATCCTTTGTTTTGATCATGTATACATCTGCTTATATTGTTCGAGTGATAAGTCACACAAGCCAACACTTTGTCCAGTACAAGAGACGGCCAGGGTAGTCTTGCATAAGCATTGGGCAATCATTCTTTTGTCTCAGAGAGGAGGGAGAGCACGTCATTTAAACTCTGATCACGTATCGTCTGCCACAAAGATGACATCATCCAGCTTCTATAGAGCTGTGGGTTTTTGGTTGAAAAAGTAAATTTGCCATTCTGATTGCAGAGACCTTTTGTGCCAATTCACTCTCTCTCTCTCTCTCTCTCTCTGTATCTTGAAATCCAGTTTTGTGTAATTTTAAAGTAACCTAAATTGTTATTTGTGGTCACTTGTGAGTTCTATATAGACATTATATATCGGCAACTGTGCCTGTTTAGAAAAGTGTTAAATGAAAATAAGCTGCAGCTGGTAAAATCTTGTGAAATCTTGTGAAAGCTTGTGAATTACAATCTATACCATGGTATAATAAGAGTTTTGGCAAAATACTTTAGTGATTTTTTTTACATATTGCAATTTTCAATTTTGTGTGTATATTTTTATTTTCAAATTGTTTACTTGGTTTTCTTTCACATCTTAGTAGTTCTTGATTGTTTAACATTTGCTTACTTAATTTTGCTTCACATATTAATATTTTGGTGATTTAATTTTGCTTCATAATTTGAATCAATAATTAATTAAGTTTGTGTTTCCAAGTAATAGTAATTTTTCTTTTTACAGAAAGTAAAGTAAAGCAGAATGTGAATTTTGTTGCTGAAGTATATCAATTATGACTTAAGAATACAATGTTTGTATTTAAAGTTTTTACAGTAGTGTTTCATTTATTGACCACCAGAGGTGGAAACAATTTTGTGAGTAAAGCAGAATGATAGATAGTTTTGTTCCTTCAGAATTTTGCTGAAGTGACTCAAATCAAGGAAAAGTTACAGTCATTCAATATATATATATATATATATATATATATATATATATATATATATATATATATATATATATATATATATATATATATATATATATATATATATATATATTTATTTATTTTATATATATATATATATATATATATATATATATTTATTAGGTTTCTAGATTTGTAGAATACTTGTACAGGCCAACAACAGAACTTTATCTATTTGGCCTTAGAAATCTGACTTTACGTTAAGGGAAATCATAAATAGAAGAAAAAAGGGGATGATTCAAATGAGCTTAGGGCTCTACTTCATGAGGGAATGTTACGTAAACACTTTGGTTAAATTGAGTAATTATATTTACAAGAAAAGAATCAAAAAAAAAATGGTTAAATGAATTATTAGGAGGCTTGCAAAACCTGAAGATCTTCGTACTGGAGTCTTGAATGGTGGCAAGGCACAATCCAAGATGAGTCCACAGCAAATTGGTCCCTCTGCAAGAGAGAGTTAAACATTACACGCCAGTAAAGGAAAATATAACACATACGATGACTTGAGGCTGCACTGATGGTGCTAAGGACTCGAGGAATGAATGAACACTCTACACTGGAGCACAAAACACTGGGAATGGCACTGGATAAAATGGCACAAAGGATAAAGAGTAATACTGGCACTCAATAAACACTTCTAATGGCAAACTGTCGTGGCTGAAAGGTCTTTACTCATACTTTACTGTGGGGTGAAGTGGGTCCCTGGCGAAGACTGATGACAGGCAGTCACACTCGAGGCACTCTGCACTAGTTCACTAGGGAAGTCCGTCTACGTGGTGATGAAGGGGCTGGATTCCACGTCAGGAGCGTCAGGTGGTGACATGGGGGGTGTCGGCCCTCAGCGTTCGTAGCGATCACCCGCGTGTCTCTGGCTAACTGCTAACTGCCATTACTGACTGCCGACTGCCAAAATCTCCCTGTCCTGACTCCTTTTACGGCCTCTGCCAAGGGTGAGGGTAGGAGCCCCGATGTCGGACCCATATGGTGACCAGTTGCCCAAGACATGTCATCTTCCAGGTGCCTTGACCATCTGCTTGCATCTCCCAAGGTGTCCTGTGGAAAGACAATTCAGCTCGATCACTCTGCCTCATAGAATGGTTGTTTTAAGTGGCTTAGCTTATTTAGGCTGCTTAAGTCAGCGGCACTCATCCTCTTTATCCTTGCCTTTTTTGACCGTGCTATCCAAACATCTGTCCCAGGTAAGGGGAAGGGACAGATCAAAATACTGGTAAGATATATGTGTTGGTATCTGGCTCAATTTGGGTTGGCTATGCAGCGACTTCTAGCAATTTGTAATAGCTCCCCGTGGAAGATAACATACGCACCTTCATTCGGGTGCAAATGTTGATAATCAAGAAGTCAGGAAAATACTTTACGTTACATTATTTGGATACCCCTTCCAACACAGACTGATATTACTTTACTTTACTTTAATGCTACGACATATTAATCTTATTTGATTCTACAAGCATGATTTATTACAATTATGAGGTCAAAATATTAATAATTAAATTACATATATGTGTGCCCTTAATTCTGAATAAACAGAGGCATGCAGTTAGTTTGCCTAGGCAGTGTAAATGATAACGCATTGTTTGTTTTTTGAATGACATCCCCTTTACGAGATATTGTAATGACGATAGACAATTCGCATTTGTAATCAAAGAGCAGTAATTGTCTACAAGCTCAATGCTTAGCTAACAGTTCAAAGGATCGCCAACTTGGCAGTTGACATGTTACACTGGGGATTTGACAGCTGTGTGAGCGAGCGAAGGCAAAGAGAATATTCGCGAGTTTTAATTCGCTAAATTTAAACAATGCCAATTTTTATGTGTTGAAAGCCCGTTACTCGGGCGAAGCTATAAATGGTTACTCGCTTAAAGGAAAGATCAACAGAGAAGGATAAGGGATAGAAGTTCCAGCAGAAAGGAAGAAGATAGTGGAGGGCCTTGACATCCTCTTCTGGATTAGACGTGCCAAGAGAGCTCTAGAGCTCTGTGTAGACTACCTGGAAATTCCCACGCCTGTGGTAATTCTGCCGTGAACCTCTCCTACTTGGACAGTCGTCCTCGGCCAGGGAATCGGAGGGCCCAAGACAGGAGGGCGGCATGGAGTGCCACCTGGGTCAGCTGCTGCGACAGCTGACGCAGGAGTTTTCTTTGCTAGTTCTACCATGATCCATCGCAGCTCTTGGAGTTCATCGGCTAAGTGAGAGATGGGAGAATCCTGACTTGCGATTGCATCTGCGACGGACTGAGACGGAGAGGAGGCGGTCGGGGTGGGGGCGTGGGAGGCTTGCAGGTAGCAATGACCAGCTCAGGCACGGGTTGCGAGGCCGCACCTGTAGGTGGACTTCTGCTGTGGTTGGGAGGAACCGTCTCTCTTACCAATGCTGGTAGTGGGGCCAGGCCGGGAGAAGAGAGGGAGTCCTGAGTTGGATCCCTTGAATGGAGATTGGGGGCATGCTCTGGTGCTGGCACTAAAGCAGGGTCAGGCACTATCAGTGGATTCGTGTGCTTGTCAGTCAGGATGGATGGAGCTTGGCACTGCTCGGTGCATGCACGTGGCACTGGCAGGGATTTGGAATGGGATTTAGCATTTCTTGGAGGGAGATCTGATTTGGACCCTGGCACTGGAACTGAGGCAGGGCCAGGCACTGGAATGGGATCAGGTGGCACTGGTAGGAACTTCACGTCTTTATGGTACCCAGGAGGACGTCATAGCCTCTGGGAATATAGCTTGCTACTGCAAGATTGCAAATTCTAGATTGGCGAGGTCTTGTGACTCTCAATTGAAGCGTAGCGAGTATCATTTTAAATTGATTTATTCCCTCGATTGTGATGAGTTTTTGTCTGTTAATGATAGCTCCATTGGGAAGTCAGTCCCTTCATACGAGGGAGATTTGTGCGCCAGAATCGTTGAATGCCTTGACTCGATGTGTGGGGTAGCTGCCCCGGGGAGGGGCCACATATATGGGGCCTTCAGTGGGAGGGCCCAAGGACTCGGAATTCGTGACGGCCAAGGCAACGGCATGAGTATTTGATTTATTATTCTTAGGGCATTTCATCCATGAGGAAGAGTGGCCATAAACCTTGCACACCGTGCAATAGCTTTGGCTAAAATCTTTTCGCTTTGGCTAAAATTCTTTTCGCACTGCCCCTAGGAGGGCGCAGACAATTTATTTAGTGGATTTCCGGGAGAGGATTTAAAAGGCGCTGATGGTGTGTTTTGGCATTGCTCGGTGGAATGCCCGACTTTCCTACAGAACCCGCACACAACGGGTTTCTGCGAGTGCCCATTCTTGGGGGGAGCAGATCCCCCAAGGAAGGACGGGGACAGATCTTCCACTGCATTGATCCCTCGTGAGGGTGGTGAGTCTCTCATGTATCAGCTACGCGGCAACACTCTGTTAGTGTTGCAAGAGCCCTTTCTACTACATGTGTGGCCAGAGCGGGAGGGTCATAGCATAGGAAGGGTTCCAGCTTGAATTTTCCGAGTACCTCAGCGGTGCTGGAGGCTCCTTCGGCCTCGAGCCATTTTGCTAGCGCCCGCTCCAAGTGGTATGCCCAATCTGACCAGGTTTGGCCTACATCTCTTATCTGCCCTCTCCAGCGTCTCCTCCAGCGCTCAGGGGTAATCTCGTACACATTGGTGACAGCTTGACGTACGGCTTCCCTATCTCCATGGTCCTCCACCGGGAGGGCGTGATAGGCAATCAGTGCCTTCCCTCCGAGGAATTTGGTGAGAACGAGGGAAAGTTCAGCGGGGGAGAGGGCACAGCAGTCTAGGACCCTTTCAGTCCACTTGAGCCATACTTCGTGGTCTGCCTCAGTCCATTTTGGCATAAACGAATGGGCCTGGCTAAGGGCGCTCATCCCCGCAGCGGGAGTAGGGGGAAAGGCACTACTTTAGGCTAGCACTTGGAGCTCATAGGAGTGTTGTCGTTCTCGTTCCTCTCTCTCTCTCTCTCTCCTCTCTTTTCTTCTGGGCGATTCTTTCTGCCTCCTCTCTCTTCTCCTGGGCGATTCTCTCTCTCTCCCTCCCATTCTTTCCTCTCTATTTCTCTATCTCCTCTCTTCTCTCCTGGGCGAGTCTCTCTTTCTCCCTCTTGCCTTTCTATTTCCTCTCTTTTCTCCTGGGCGATTCTTTCTGCCTCCTCTCTCTTCTCCTGGGAAATTCTTTCTTTCTCCCATTCTTGCCTTTCTATCTTCTCTCTCTTCTCCTGGGCAATTTTTTCTGCCTCCCGTTCTTGCCTTTCTATCTCCCTCTCTGCCTTTACAGCGTCTAGGTTCCCCTGGACCCAGTCCCGTAATTCTTGGCCCGACATTCCCAGGTCTTTTCCCGCCTGCATGTAGAACTTTAGGTCCTTATTGTGTTGGGCTTGTGTAGTCGACATTTTGATGTATTTATTTGGTAGGGCCCTCTAATGTGAAATGAATTTGGTTTGAGGTATTTTAATAAGACGTGGGGGGTGGTCTGAATGGCCAAAATGAAGAAATATACTTTCTCTCTAGCACAGCCTCGGCCGGTTATTGCGGCGATAGTAGGTTAGTCATTTAGTAAGACTTAGAATTAGCTTCGTCGCAGAGGATGTGGAATTTGTCTCGTCATGTGGGACATGGAATTGGTGGGCGCCACTAAGGACGTTGAATTGGATGGACGTCACGTGGGATGTGGAATTGGAGGACGTCACATGGGACTTGAATGGACGTCACCTGGGACTTGGATGGACGTGACGAAGGACGTGGAATTTGAGGACGTCACATTGGACATGAATGGATGTCACGAAGGACGTGGATTGGAATTTGTCCCGTAGGATTTGGAAATTGGAATTTGTCTCTTAGGACTTGGGAATTGGATTTGTCCCGTAGGACTTGGAAATTGGATTTGTCCCATAGAACTTGGAAATTGGATTTGTCCCGTAGGACTTGGAAATTGGATTTGTCCCATAGGACTTGGAAATTCCTTCTTGTAGGACGTGGAAATTGGATTTGTCCCGTAGGACTTGAAAATTCTGTATCGTAGGATGTGGAAATTGGATTTGTCCAATAGGACTTGGAAATTCTGTCTCGTAGGACTTGGAAATTCTGTCTCGTAGGGCATGGAAATTGGATTTGTCCTGTAGGACTTGGAAATTCCATCTCATAGGACGTGGAAATCGTATTTGTCCCGTAGGACTTGGAAATTGGATTAAAAAAAATTTTTACTGAGAGTGGCCCAAGTATGAACAATTTTTAAAGAAATAAACTACTCAGGCGATGAATGAAGATTTGGTAGGCACGCAGGGGAGGAAGGGGGGGAGGGTGAAGGTTGTCCGACTCTCACCGATGTGGGTTATTTTTAGACACTGGTTGAATGAACCCTTCTGTTTACAAACACCGTCTTGTCTCCTGACTGCGGGGAATTTTCCGGGATGGGCAGATGATAGTAAAATGTCCTCGTGATTTTCCCTAGAAGCAGAGTTCAAATTTCACTTTCCAACCACCTGATTTGAGTTGTAGCTAATCTGAGAGAGAATATTTCATCAATGCAAGCTGATTTTCGTCTTATCCCACGTGGGGGTTCATCTGCACCTAAATAATTCACTATTCCGAAATGCGAGTAAAATTTAACACAGAGGAATTTCTTTCACACTATTCCTAGAAAAGAAAATGGCAAAGTGAAAATTTAACACAGAGGAATTTCTTTTGCACTATTCCTCGAAAAGAAAATGGTTAGCACTTGTTGTTTCCTAACTACCTATCACGAAAGGCATGCATTAACAAAATATAATACGGCATTTCTCCTCTCTCAGTTGATAAATGCGTCCCTATTTCCCTAATTTCCTAGGAACAGTCACGATTAACAAATTTCTTTGCTAAGATAAACACATTGCTTACGTGGAACTCTCTTGGTCTGTGCTCTTGGTACCAGGTTCGGAATTTGTCTCGCACCCAGCTTAGCTTTGCTAATTGCTGATTTGGCGAGTTGCAAATGCAACTCGCCAAATGCAACAAACCAACAATAGGGGGGAAAATGCAACTGCAAAATGA
>NC_089769.1:27744622-27769622 GCF_040412425.1 Macrobrachium rosenbergii
GCAACGAAAGAGATGGTGACCAAGAAGATAAATGATAAAATAGCTTCATATTGAAAAAAATTAAGGGAAGTAGAGGCATCAAAGACATCAGGAGGTGGTACAGAAGACGTTTCATCCTACTCTGCGGTACTTTGAAATCTTGTCGTTCCTCCAGTCTCCAATATCACAGAGGTAAATGAGACTTTATTGCAATTTAATTTTGTTGTTTACACCAATACCTTAAATTACAATTACATAACATTTTACAAAATTCGGCATGTAAAGAAATGCAGAAACTATATTGCAAATACAATTCTATATATAATATATACACACACACACACACACACACACACACACATATATATATATATATATATATATATATATATATATATATATATATATATATATATATATATATATATATATATATATATATATATATTGTTACATGTGGGGGCTTGGCTGATAAGTTTATTATTCAATTAATGTAATTTATGAGGCCCTGAGTGCCAAGGACACACGTAACCTGTCCATTAAAGTTAAAGTAACCTCAAAGACAGACAATTATTTAATTGAATAAGGTCGCCAGTCGAGGAAAAAACCCGACAAAGAAAGAATATGTAGTTAGTGAGGGAATTACATGAACTACCGCCCCCTTCGGACACAGTCAACTTTCCCTTTGCTTCACATAAGGTTTTAACACAATGGATTATATCGTACACAATTTAGTACTGGTAAAGGCTATTTCTCTTCCAAACAATGGGATCGAGACACAAGGCTGCCTGAATGCTGAATTTTACTTACTTAACCTTCCCTAATTCCTGATTACTGCACAGGAATTGTTGAGTGTCACTGAGCAATATTAATTATTCTTACTCTAGACTTCGTAAAAGTAAACTGGTTACACTGGGTTATCGTAGACGGTGGCAAAGTGGGAAAACAAAGAAATGGAAATACAGACAGAGATACTAGCGAATCGATGAAACTTTGCCAAATTCCAACTTACCGTGGATGTAGATTGTTTGCGCATACAACGGACAATCAAAAGTCTTGAAACCGGCCGTTGTCTGAGCTCACTAATGTCAATGAAAACAGTAAGAGGGCAAGTACAAAGAATTTAGTTATACACAACACGTGTGTCTCTCAAATCTCTCTCTGACCTCTTTTGGTCAAAAACAGGGCGGCTGTAGCATCGGAGACCTTTTTCCATCACTACAGGCAGTCTGAAAATTTGACAGAGACATCGCTGATACATAGAATCGGGGAAAAAGAAGCTTAAGGCCATCTTTACCATAGGTTACTTGGTGAAACCCTCTCTGTGGGTTAGGCCCCTAATACTAACTAAAGACGTTATTTTTTTTAATTACCCAGCCTCCCTGCATGGACAGAGATGTCTTCCTGTCTTTGTTAGAATGATATTTCTACAATAAAATGTATAGAGGGCGAACAGCAGAATATTTATAAAAGCTCCCCCCCCCCTTAAGAGGGCCTTCACTCCCTTTTGGGCGTGAAGGTCTGCACTAAGCAAGCTGTTCGCCCCTATTAGGTTACTCCTCTCCCCTGAGCAGATTTGTCCTGTGCAGCCTAACTAGCTATGGATCTACCTGACTCTAGATACGATATGAGTTTTGATCACTTATATTACAGAATCCTTGCTGTACTTAACGGTGCTTATGGTTATTACGTGTTACCTCATATAATCAAGATGTTCTAGACCTAGCCTAATGGTACATTCTATGTACCTATGCTAACCCGACCGTAGCACCAGCGTAAGGGATAATGCCCTAACTAAATTACAAGGTTTTCTCAATACAATTATTAATTACTGGTTAATACATGAGGTTTGCCTCATATGATAAATGTTTGCCTCACTGAGGTCTTAGGCCATGCATGTCATGAGCGTAGTGGCTTTCACAATGGTTTAGATTTTCTGATTTTAGTTACACTACTTATGTGATTACTGTCGCTCGATGGTAAGTGGAAGGGACAAGGTTACTAGTCTGATGTACTGTACTTAATCTGGTCTAGACTATGTATGAGAAAGAGATCACACAGGCTACCTCCTCTGGGCAAGGGGCCAGGATCACTCTAAGATGGTAGGGCACTGTGCTGAGAAGGCACTAGTGCCAGGATGAGCTCATGGCTTGGCAACTACTGGGCTCTCTTCCACCTCTTCTTCTTCTTCTTTAGGTTCCTCCAAGGCCTACCTGTGTCAGACCTAGGAGGTGATCAGGGCACCGACTCTGGGGAAAGGCCAGAAGGGCTACTGGGCGTGAAGTCAGGGGTAACTTCAGAAGCTACAGGAGGACTCCCTACTCTCCGAGGAGGCCAGTTCCTGGTCTCCCAGAGAGGGTGTAACAGTTCAATCCTCCAGGGGTTCATCCTCTGGGGACAGATTTGGTGAAGAAGTGTCGGGTGCCGGAGGCTCTCCGGTTGCTATGATTAATGCCGTGGGGAATCCTGAATCTCCCGGAGGAGGATCCGCCTTATGATTTGGACCCGGCACAGGGACTTTTTCAATTGATGGCTCAACGTCCGTGCCGGACGAAGCGTGGCACTGCTCAGTGCTCTCAAGTGGCACTGGCAGCAGTTGAGGGTCAGGCATGCCTGACAAGGGGTCCGGAGGTGCAACACCTCGTGGATGGCTTGAATTTGGCTGCAGCAGAGATTCCTGCCCCAGCTAGAGATCAGAGCCTCTCGGAGAGTCTTGCTGTGGGGCGTCCGCTGGGCATTGCTTACTTGGGCAGCCCTCCCAACTTGTGGAGTGACCTGTCTGCTTACATGTCCTGCAGCAGTACTGCTCCTCCTGAACATCTCTTCGGGGAGAGGGAGGACCTCTTTGTTGGCTGCACCTTCGTGAATGGAGAGGGCTAGGCCGAGAATGGTTCAGTGTGTGTGCCCCTTCCGCTAACCACTTCGGTGTGCGGAAGGTGGGTTTTTGTCTTGGTCAGGTTCTCCTACAGTTGGGGCCTCCGTGGAGGAGGTAGCGTGGCTGTGAAGTGGTGTTGGTGAAGGGCTTCCCCAAAGAAGGTCCTGACCCAACAGGAAGTCCACTACGGGCCGAAATCCACCCACCACGCCAAGGCAGTGGGGTAGAGTGCCCCAAGGTGTCGTAACCTGGAGCGTGACCATAGGAACGGTAATGGGGTGGCCCTCTATCCACTTCATCTCCCACCGGGGTTTCTTGTCAACCATGGCACCGGCTGGCACTTGGGCTCTGGAGATCAGGTTAATGTCTGCCACAGTGTCTACTGTGACTGGAAGGGTCACGGGCAGGCTAGAGCTCTGAAGCGGGGCCACTGAGATGAGCTGGGTCTCCAGTCTCTCGGGATAAAGGATTTTTGACGAACTTGGTGGTGGGGACTTGATGTGGACAGGCCGGATGTCCAGCACTGTAGTGGCCGGCAGCACCACAGGATTTGCACTGGCCTCTTGTAGGGGCTTGGTGGCCTGCAGTAACTGTTGGTGGAGAGGGTTGAGTGGATGAAGATGGAGAGGAGTTCTGGCTGGTAGTAGGAGGCTGCTTGTTAGTGCCGAGCTTGTATCGGCAATCAGCTTCAACATGCCCCACTCTCTTACAGAGGGTGCACGTAGGTTTGCTCGGCAGTCCATTCTTCGGGCAAGTTGAGCTTGAGAGGTAGCCCGGTGGCACAATGCGCCGCTGAGATGTGCTGTGGGACTGGTTGAAGGTTTCCCATGAATCGGCCATGCGGCAGACTTCCATAAGGGTGGTGGGCTGCTTATCATTGAGATATACAGCAAGGGGCCCAGGCACACATTGGTAAAGGTCTTCCAGCATGGTCCAATTGAAGAGATCCTCAAACGTTGTGCAAGACAAAGAGTCGAACCAGCGGGTACCAGACTGGGTCTTGTGACAGGCCCATTCAGTCCAGGACCAGCCAACTTCTTTGGCAAAACCTCGGAACCGCTGTCTCCATTTCTCCGGGGATATTTCGTAGGCCTTCGTGATGACTCTACGAACTTCAACCATGTTGCCTCTCTGGCTCTTCTCCAGTGAGCGAAGAGCTGCCTTAGCTTTTCCCTCCATGTGCTTGGCTAGTACTAAGGCCCTCTCTGTCTCAGTGGTGCTGTAGTTATCAAAGAGTGCCTCGATTTCCTCCAGTCATGCTTCTGGCTCGTCCTCAGTCCACTTGGGGACTAGGGAATTGATACTCGAGATTTGAGCATTTGGTGCAGCAGGTGTGGGGCTGGAGGCTTGCTGTCTAGCCATAGCTTCGGCATTTTCCATTTTTGCTCTTTCCAGCTCGAGCTCCTTCTCTTTGAGAGCTAGCTCACTCTCCTTGCAGGCTAACTTGTGCTGTCTTCTCCTTTCTTCTCTTTCGTCTCCTAGCTGCCTCTGTTCAGCTTCATATGCCCTCCATTCTTCTTCATACCTTCTCTGTTTGGCTTCATAATTTCGCCATTCGAGTCTTTCTTCCTTCTCTCGCTTGGCCAAGTCATCCATCTGTTCCTTGACCCATGTGGCATGGTCCAATCCGGTGAGGCCTGCTGCCGTCCCTAACTCCATGAAGGCTTTATAATTCTCTGCTGCCATGGTTCTGGTGGGGAAGGGCGTCTATCCAGGTCGACTGGACGTACTTGGGCAGCGAGGAAGTGTCCCTTCAGTGATGTGGCACCCTTTCAATAAGGTGGCACTGTGGTTGGGTGCGCCATGTAAAGGTCACACAGGTGGCATTCAGTATATTTATGTACTGGTGTTGGTTAGGTACCAGAAGGACTTTTCTTCTGTGTTCCTTTGGTCTGGGTTTGTTTTTCTCTGGTTTGTTTGGTGGCACTACAGTGCCAGTGCATTCCTAGGAACCCTTTACTTGAGTCCAACTAGGCTATATTTAGGAAAATGCACTCTACCCCAGCAGAGTGTAACAAATGAGTGAGAGAGAAAGGGAAGGTAAAAGGGAGAGAGAGAGCTGTAAGCAATTCGGTTGATGATAGTGCTTCAGATTAGCGGCACTGTGGAAGGAAAATTGAATTTTTGGTTGCTTTTTAAGGCCCTCGTGAGTGTCTAGTCCCAGTACCCACTGTGCTACAACCCCCTTCTCATGCAGAGGGGGAAAGGCTACTGTCTGCTTAGGTCTGGGTAAAAGGCCTCACTCATGACCGACAATTTCTAACTGTAATTAATCTTAACTTGTCCTCATCTATTGTGGGACAGAGGTGTTTCTGGTTATTTGGTTCAGTTAAATTAATTATCCCGGTGTCTGCCCGAACTTTCTTATGAAGAGGGTCACATACACTCGGTTAGGTTAAGTTGAATGCTTACTTAAATATTACGAGAGAGAGAGAGAGAGAGAGAGAGAGAGAGAGAGAGAGAGAGAGAGAGAGAGAGAGAGAGAGAGAGCCAGCCAATTTGTGCTGCCTGAGAAAATTTAAGTAAAATTTTCTATAAGTGCACACTGGCAGGGTTCTTAGTTGAAGATACGTAGTCTTGGGCTCTTTTAGGGATTTATTGTTTTTTATTTTACAATCGTAACTTTCCCGGCAGCCTGGGATGCGCGTCTTACTCTGAGGAGTTAAGGTTAAAATTATACGTTCTTTTCTTTATATTATTTCTTATGCCAGTTGATTTGTATAGGAACTTCTTATCTGTATATTTCCTAACTAAGACCTATCATTCCCTGACTAAATTATATCTTGTTTTTATCTATTGTATGGAACCCTGTCCAAGTCTCTATCTATCGAAGTCTGTCTGGCTAAGATTTTGCGAGGGGGATTACTACGCACAACAATGTAGTCACAAAGTGGCAAGGAGGCAGAATATGAAGCTAAACAACTGTGGCTACACCAGTCACAGAGACAATAACAACAAAGGTTTTAAGATGGCGGACATGGGAAGCGGTCAACCAAGATGTTGGGTGAATCCCGTTAGCATAAACAAATTCAGAACAAGTGGGCTAGAAGTGGCCTCGGCTGATGAATACACTACTCTTGAGGCGCGGTCTTTTTTCCAAATTGAATTACACAAAGCACTCAAATTCCTCTCACAAAATGAACGAAGTAAATGCAGGAATACAGATTTACTCTAAATATACCAACAATGCAAAGGGATTTTACGTTAAGAAGGTGGAAAACGAAATTACTATGAGCCACGCTTTTTTCTCTTTTTATTGTCTTTCTCACGCGGAACTAATGCCGTCCGCCGCCGAGACAAGGGAACAGATTCATGAAGTCCTGACGGGACTGAATTTACATTACTTAAAAATGTAAAGTACTATTAAATTAACTATTGCCGTTCGTTTGCTATTTTTATGACACAGGATTTTGATATGCTTCCCACTATATGAACACTTATTAAATCCGTCATGCTCGATCGAGGCTCTCCGTAGGTGGATGCGGTTACTGATTTTGAAATTCAGCGAACTTCGCAAATTTTGTCCCCTACCTACAAGAGACACGTTAGGCACACTTTCTCCGTTCTTTACCGTGCACTAGTTAACTCATTCAAAAATCAATATCATGCATTAATCCTTGGCACGGGAAAATAGCAAAATATTAATAATGACGATAACTCGGCCCACGACCTTCGCTGGAATGAAGCACCATGGTCCGAACGCGGCAAAAGTGCCTCGTTTTAAGATTTTCAAATTGTTAATTATACTGCTCTCAATGCACGCTTTCCTACCTACGCTAATTTCTTAATTATAACTGGTATTATTATTATTATTATGCCTTGTGCTGTCTCCTTGTTTGGAAGAATAGCATTAAATTAAATATCTGACTTTTCTTTTTGGAATTAATGTGTAATTAATTTTTTCACCAGATTCTTTTCTCTAAATTAATTAGATCCTAGGCTAGGTCGCCACTGTTACGTGTGGGGGCTTGGCTGATGAGTATATTAATCAATTATCATAATTTATGAGGCCCTGAGTGCCAAGGACACACGTAACCTGTCAATTAAAGTTAAAGTAACCTCAAAGACAGACAATTATTTAATTGAATAAGGTCGCCAGTCGAGGAAAAAACCCAACAAAGAAAGAATATGTAGTTAGTGAGGGAATTACATGAACTACAGCGCCCTTCGGACACAGTCAACTTTCCCTTTGCTTCACATAAGGTTTTAACACAACGGATTATATCATACACAATTTAGTACTGGTAAAGGCTATTTCTCTTCCGAACAATGGGATCGAGACACAAGGCTGCCTGAATGCTGAATTTTACTTACTTAACCTTCCCTAATTCCTGATTACTGCACGGGAATAGTTGAGTGTCACTAAGCAATATTAATTATTCTTACTCTAGACTTCGTAAAAGAAAACTGGTTACACTGGGTTATCGTAGATGGTGGCGCAGTAGGAAAACAAAGAAATGCAAATACAGACAGAGATACTAGCAAATCAATGAAACTTTGCCAAATTTCAACTTTCCATGGACGTAGGTTGTTTGCGCATACAACGGACGATCAGAAGTCTTGAAACTGGCCGTCGTCTGAGCTCACTAATGTCAATGAAAACAGTAAGAGGGCAAGTACAAAGAATTTAGTTATGCACAATGCGTGTGTCTCGCACGCTCACAAAGCTCTCTCTCTGACCTGTTTTGGTCAAAAACAGGGCGGGTGTAGCATCGGAGACCTTCGTCCATCGCCCCAGGCAGTCCAAAAATTTGACAGATACATCGCCGATACATAGAATAGGGGAAAAAGAAGCTTAAGACCACCTTTACTAGAGGTTACTTGGTGAAACCCTCTCTGTGGGTTAGGCCCCTAATACTAACTAAAGACGTTATTTTTTTAAATATCCAGCCTCCTGCATGGACAGAGACGTCTTCCTGTTTTTGTTAGAATGATATTCCTACAATAAAATGCATAGAGGGCGAACAGCAGAATTATATATACACACATATATATATATATATATATATATATATATATATATATATATATATATATATATATATATATATATATATATATATATATATATATATATATATATATATATATATATATATATATATATATATATATATATATATATATATATATATATATATATATATATATATATATATATATATATATATATATATATATATATATATATATATATATATATATATATATATATATATATATATATATATATATATATATATATATATATATATATAATATATATATATATATATATATATATATATATATATATATATATATATATATATATATATATATATATATATATATATATATATATATATATATATATATATATATATATATATATATATATATATATATATATATATATATATATATATATATATATATATATATATATATATATATATATATATATATATATATATATATATATATATATATATATATATATATATATATATATATATATATATATATATATATATATATATATATTCAGAGATATGTGATATTATTCGTTCCATTGCTAACCATGAATGAATGCCAGGGCAAATATTGTTTTGGAAATATTAAGATGAACTAAAATTGTTGCTTGAAAAATATTATGGAAATGAAAACTCTCTCCAAGAGGCAACACTGCACTGGTCACTCTCATATGGAAAGGTAGTGATAAGAACGATTTTGCTAATTAAAGACCAATTTCATTGTTTGCTATGACTATGCAGTAAGATACTGGCTAAGATAATTGCAAAAAGAATGCAAACAGTTATCCTCAACCTTATCAGTCCTGAACAATTTTGTGTGCCTGGAGGATCTGTATATACACTTCATACTTTAATTAGAGATATTGTGTATTAGTGTAATGAGAAAAGAGATCAAGGTGCTATTTTAAACCTTAATTGGTCGAAAGCACTGATATTAATTTTGTACTTCAGAATCTTTTATTAAGATATTATACAAGAATATTGGAAGTTGCTGCATCGTTAATGGTAACATTGGTAGATATTTTAGTGTGCAGAGGGGAGTCTTTCAATGCTTCTTTATGCTGTTTTCCAGGAACCTCTGTACCTTGTTATAAAAAGAAATAGTTGTATTGAACACTTGCCCTTACCAAAATATAACAACCTTAAAGTTCTTGGGTTTGCCGATGATTCAAGTATTTTCGTTGCCAGTGATAAGGGAATTTTGGAGATTAGCACATAAGTGTCCAAATTTGAAGCAGCCACAGATTGTATGCTAAATAAAACAAAGACGAAAATATTTGGATTAGGCCCATGGAGTGATAGGTCTGTTTGACCTTTACCATGGCTCCAAGGATGTACAGGTTCTTTTACAACTTTGGGAATTCTATTTTCTGATACTTCAAGGATACACAGATTCTTTTACAACTTTGGGGATTCTATTTTCTGATAATTATGAAATAGCTGTTCACTCTTCGTGGACTAATATATTATGTAAAATTAAGAATACTTTGGCGAGCTTTCACAACAGAAGACTTACATTACAACAAAAAGCTCAAAGACATGGCTTGCTTCCCAGATTCACCCTTTGCCTGTCAAATATGCAAAGCTAATAAGTAAAGAAATTTTCTTTATATTTGGGGAAAAAATGTGAATTTATCAGGAGAGACACTTTAACAAAGTCAAAGATTGAAGGTGAGATAGGAATGGTAAGTGTTCTGTCGTAGCTGCCTCTTCTTAAAGTTACACTGTGATGAAAAATACAATTTCATGTCAAATTATTATAACAATTCACACATGAAAGACTTCTTTATTAAAAATTTACGACAAAGAAACATTCATGTTTAATGGCACCAATGTATTCTGAGGTCTTAGTAACAGTTAGAAAATGCAAAGCACCTCAGAATTTTCCTTTTCTTAAATCGAAAACTATATATGTGAACATACTGCCAAAAGTACAGCCAACTGTTGAGAGTAGATACTCCCTTCATAATTGGCCTGTGATCTGGGCAAACATCAATATGAAATTTCTTTCTGCTTGCTGATAGGGAAATATAATATGTAAATATATTCACGAAATCTTACCAAATAAAAAAAAAGATTTAGAGAAATGAAAATAACTCAAGACTCATTACCAGTTTTGTGATGCTGAGGAACCAAGTATCCATGCGGTATATTTCTGCAAGAAAATTACAGACATAATAATCTGGTTGAAGGGAGTTTTGAAGCATCTTTGCAATTTCCTGAAGTGTAATTTCATTAGAATTATGTATTTTGATTTCTCAGAGGCATCGAAGAAACAAAGGAACATAGCAACTTTAATTTTCTCAATTTATATTGTAAATATGTTGCTATTCAAAGACAAGAGTGTGCATGAACGTTTGATTATAAGTAAAATAAAAGCCTCCATTTTACGTAAACAAAGAGATATCAAAACCATTTTAAAAGACAAAACATTTAAGTATTTCATGAATAATTTTAGTAAGTTTGAAAGCAATGTATTCTAGATGTAAATGTATGCAGTTCGAGATTTGTTGTAATCGTTTGTCGATAATTCATTGAATAAAAACTTAAAGGAAAAAAAATCTCCCCACAAAACACAAAATTAAAAAATCGGTACCTTTCCAGGACGTTTAGTCTATTATATTCGAAGGTCAAAGAAAAGTAAGAAAATAAATGGAGGCCATTTCCTAACAAAATGAAAATACGTGTAGACGTTGAAAAGCTAATAAATAATACATTATTCAAAGGAGAATTGTGGAGTCGGAATCACAACAGTAAAACCATAATTGTAGGTAATGATACATCTAACCCTGATGTCCAGATCCATCATTCTCTTGTAGTAGTGCTGATTATGAAATACCGTGTTGCTTTCATGATTTTATATTTTAATATTATACTCTATGAATATTCATAGAGGGGTCACAATTACTCCGAGTTCTAAATACAAGTTTGTATTTTTTATTAAAGATACACGTATGTAAATTATTTCGATTTATCTTCATGTCGTCTTTATCGCTTGACATGTCTCTGGTATAACTATTCTAAGAGCTTGGGGGGATATAGTCCATTTGCCAAAATGGGTAACCTTTGAATGTTCTATAGTACAAGGTTTCTTGATAGATTTGCTGTCCTAAGGTGTTTTTAGGTTTTTCAACTTGGCTGTCCTCATGATAACTTTGGGCAACTCGTGTTATATGTCAATAATGGCCGCCATTACTAAACAATCTAGTTTCTTCTATATCTTTGTTTCTATACATGATAATATAAATAGTATGGTGTCTATACCTATGTTTTTAGGTCAAGGAACATGATAAACTTATTAAATATTTTGTTACAGGTATATATTATGCCTAAATGCAATATGGGATACGATCGATGAGGGTATTATCGAACATAATTTTTATATAAAGTATATAATAGCTGTCAAAGGAAAACAAACTTTCGAGGCCTTTATTTTATATTGTTTGATTTCGTTAATACTTGGATAGATGACGATAATACATGTCAGACGTTAAGCTGACGATAATACACTTCTTTACGGTACCCAAAATGTAAGTGAACAGCTTATTTGCGTAAAAGATATGGTCAAAACTTCACCCAAGACAATTCATACACTTTCATTATTGTAAAAATGTAGTACTCACAGTCAAGGCAGCTCTATTTATTATTAGCCATTATGCATGAATTGTGTTGTACCATTACATAAAAATAACATGTGACAATGTTAGAAGCTTATGCCAACCTGTCCACTGATATGCAGCTGTACATGGTGGCTCAGCAGATCAAGTGGTGGGAATCAGAAAGGTTCAGAGATGCTTATACTTCGTCCAGGAGCAATGCACATAATCATGTCTTTCTTGGGATGCATAGGGACACTAATGAAGGAACAGGTCTTGATGTTCTAGTTGGAACAGTGTTTGGACATCTTACAGGAATTATGAGCGGAAAGGCATGGGTAAGGGCTATGAGAGCATTCCGCATGGTAACAGTTGTCCTGCTGTAGCACCTTTTTCAAGATGGTGAAAAGGACTTTGATGAAATATCTGCACATATGGAGGAAGCACGGCAGCATCCAACAGGCAAGCACTGGGTGGATAATCTCATAAAACCAACACTGCTTCTTCGTGCAGAGAGGGAAGGCGACTGGTTATTTCAACAACTATGCTTGGAACGAATATTGCCTTACTTCTTCAGTGCAGGTCACTTCCATTATGCCAGATATATCTACTGGTATTTGCTGGAGATGCGCAACCTACCAGATGATGTCGAGACAGACCTAATTGCTGGAGCACGTCTGTCGTCATCATGAAGGTGTTTGGAACTCTGCGTCAAGTGATCAGTTTGGTGAACAAACTGCTATCAAAATAGAAAAGGTGGTATGAGAGTATGCCACTGTCACCTGAGCTGATTACTGAATGGATCGATTCATCCCCTATCTCTGCCTACCTCTCAGATGCCAAGGAAAACTTGTACATGGGCCAAGTCTGCAATGCAATAACACCAATGAAGCACAAAGAGGAAGGCAAAAAGAGGCGAAAGCTAGATGCTGATGATCGTGAGAGAATTGCTACAGAACTAGTAAAGCATTCCCACCCACTGAAAAGTGAGAGTGATGTCCTGTATAACATTGTCAGTGGCCAAGCTGCTCCAAATGAAGTCAATGTTGAAGATGCATTATTTATTGGAGAGAAGATGGTAGCTTCATTTGGTGATTCACTAACATCTGGATTTCATGCAAAACTTTCCAGTCCCGTTAAGACAATGGAGTTCTTCATTGGAGGGGTGGGTAGAGCTTTCAGCTAGCACGTTGTTGGCCCATCGTTCGACTCTCTGGGCGGCCAATCAAGAATTAGAGGAATTTATTTCTGGTGATAGAAATCCAGTTCTTGTCATAATGTGGTTCGGATTCCACAATAAGCTATAGGTCCCATTGCTAGGTAACCAGTTGGTTCTTAGCCACGTAAAATAAATCTAATCCTTCGGGCCAGCCCTAGGAGAGCTGTTAACCAGCTCAGTGGTCTGGTTAAACTAAGATATACTTAACTCAAGGAACAGCTAAAGCATGACATCAGAGTTGGTAATAAGACTGGCTTTGACATGGAAGCCCTATTCCTTCGCCTGCTTATGATAGGTCAACAGTGTCAGCTGCAGTTAGAAAACATCTTTGAGTATGAGTTGTGCGCTTGTCCCTTCCTCACTCATAATACCTAGTACTATAAAAGATTCATAGGTCCCCAATGGAAATCATAAGAGCGGCAAATGGACTAGATACGGTCACACTCAGTTTTAAATCTTGGTAAGAACAGCCAGTCGCTAAGTAGCGTAATGTGGAACTTTGCGTCTCTCATTATACTTTCTTGATTTCATGACAAGGCGTTAGTCTTTGACATGACCTTATAATCTTTCAGCCAAATTGAATGTTGCCTCGTCCAGCCTGGTGGGGGTATACCAACCCAACCTGAGCTATCATGTAGTCTTTGAAAGTGTTAAACAGAGATTTCTCTAACAACCAATCAATGAAACAAAATTCTTTTTCTTGTTTTTGATTTTTTCATTTCATTGTTAAATTGGCTGGAACGGCAGAGAGGCTGAGCATGTACAGTTCATTATCAGATATTTCCTCCACCATTTCTTAACAATGTGGCTACCAATTTAAGACTGATTACTTTGTTCAGATAGGGCAGTACCGTGAGTTAGCAGATTCTTTTTTTTTTTTTTCTCCTCCCAATTATGAAAGCTTTTCAGGTATTTAGTAACAGAGAAGGAGAATTCATTCTTGACTTATGCCTAGTCTAATTTTACCTTATATCAGTCTATCAATATCACCAAAATATTTTGAAGTCAAAGCCAAACAATGGCAACACGATTTAATGGGTATGTGGTCAATAAATTGCTGAATGTGGTAAATGAAAGAAATGTATTTAAAAAACCGTTAGAAATGAGGTGCTCCTTTTAGCATCAGCAAGAAATCTAAAATCTTGAGACTGCAATTGGAAGTTCAGCTTCGTTAGGCTCACATAGGATAAGTGCATTGATAACATATCTTTAAATTTTAAGTCAATCTATTTGCAACATTTTATGCCAATATACACGTGGTTTCCCTAACATACAGCCCAGCTCTATTAATAGCGAGTTCGCCAATGTTCTCTGCCGGAATTTTAAAAAGCTGCTGTAGCTTTACCCTCTCCGAAACCTAACTTGCTTTATTCTTATCAATGTAAACAAGGTATATTATTGGGATTAGTATGAAAGACAATGACAGGTATGGAACATTCGGATTAGAAAGTAATTTTGCTGTTCTAACCGAGACAATCTTGTCCTTTCTTACAATATTATTTACGACATAATGACTTTTATCAAGTTATAAAAAGCATATGTAGAAAAAGAAGTAACAAAACATGTATGTTAGACGTTGGTAGTATACTTCTAAGAAATCGTAACAAACATACCCTATGACTCGAGTGTGTAGTAGTTTCTTATTATATAGTAGGTTGTCAGTTATAAAATGCTTATAACAATTGCCATTTAAAAGAAATAGTGTCGTCAAGTCTTTTGGTATATTTACAATAGTTTCATACATTTTAAAAGATGCTTGCCTAATATACATTCCTATTAGAAAAAAAATATCCTTATATGCCTGGTATGTCTGTAGTAAGTCAAAAGAACATATTTATTAATAAGGTTTTTTCTCATATTTTTGTGAGAATAATCCCGTGTCTCAGATGCGAATAACTGCTTTGGTAGGAAGTCAAAGTCTGTTTGTGCACTTTCGAATAAATTGGAATTAGGCCAATCAGCAACCTGTATCAACAGCAGTGTTTAGCGAAGGCAATATTTCGAACTTTGTTATAACCTAAAACGTTAATTGCAAAATGACTTCCAAGAGTTGAAACACAAAGGTTTCAGTTAATATTTGTCTGCAGAAGGATAAATACAATACCGGCAGCAGTATTTTTCAATCTAATGCTACCAATTTACGGAATAAAATTGCATTTAAAAAACATTTCTACATTTTCAAATGTATACATTGGCATGATAAGTTTCCATTATATAGGGAAATCTTCAGTAAGTAACCCCAGTTACAAAGTATCACTGACAGTCTCATAAAGACTTTGGCATAATGAGTAAAGAGCGGGAAAAGAAACTAAGGTTGGTTTTTCTGGCAAATTAAGATTGATTTTACAGGTAAACAACAATATAAATTGTAGTAAATAAGTAGCGTATATTTTCAAATATCAAGAAAAGCCATGAATAAGTAATTTACTCTAAACGACAGCTATCTCTTAACAATTATCGAGCCCACCCGTTGACACCATTTGTAATTCAATAATGAAACTTCCTAAAGTGACGTGGGCATCAAAGACAATACACTCATCTCATATCTCTCTCTCGCGTTTATAAGTCCATGTAAAATTTTTGCATGCTCAAAAAGACAGCTATACTGAATCAGAGGACCTAATAAACTGCCTAGAAATAAAATCACTAGGTCTAACATATGACCTTTACCGCTATTCCAGAGGAAACGGCAAATCACAGAATTTTCTTTCTAGGAAATTTTCCACGAGTGCGCTACATCGGTATGAGGTTCTTATAGTAGTCTGGTAATTCGCTCAAATATTATCTTTCCTTTTTATCTACTTGTGACTTTACTTTAAACTTTGATTGATCATGAATATCTATTTTTCTGTAAATAAAAACAATTGTTACTCAAGACACGTAAGAGAGGGTTCATCAGCTAAACGCTCATTCCCTGCACCATCTACCTGCAGGTATTATGCTTCTCTCACTTCCAGAATATTGAAGCTCTTCCGTTCCATTACGCTACCCAAGTCCTCTCTCTATTCAGCGCTGTCAAGAGCTTCCTCTCCTTCCTCAAAATACATCTCTCAGAAAAACAACTCTCGCTTCAAACCTATCGTTCTCTGATAATATTAACAAATGAAGAAACCATTTAAAGCGACGATCCAGCTTTTCTCATATGCAAGTCTCTATACTACTGTGCTTTTCCACATTTGTCACTCGTCTAGTCCTTGTTGTTTCCGAAACGTGCCCAGATAATTTATCTTAACAGTTTCAACCTCTTGTTCCTTCATTCGCATTCAGTATAACGTTGGTCACAAAAATCCACTGGGAAGGGCATTGATTCAACAGTGCTTCATACATTTGAAAGAAAACCTTCAATGAATGAATCTCCTATTTTCTTAACACCCTTTGCAATATCCATTCTGCTAACTCGCGAATAATTGAAGGAAGTAACTGTTCCAGTTCTCCACCATCCATATCACCCTCATTGTCCCTTCTCCCACGCTTCAGTTTATCAACATAAATTATCTTCTACTCACACATGCTTTAAATTTATTCCTTATATGAACTCTTTAAAATTCATTTTTCCAGTGGTAGCTATTATCTAAGTGATATATACACTAATCAAACTATAATTTATAATTATTGGTATAAGACAGAAACCATTTCATTTTCAAATTTCTTATGATTGAACACTGCACCAGCATCTTCTAACCTAATTCTGAATAGAATGATTTACAGAGTACATTTATCTTGGTTTAGGATATGGCCTAAAATAGAGAGATGGAAGCCAAGTTCAAAAGGAATATTTCTCAACAGGCTTCTCTCGAGTGAAATGTTTGTAAACTTTATTCAAATTAAGTTTTAAAGAATAACGTGAGATCATGGAGCGTGAAATTGAACGAAAAGGAGACCCAAAGAAAGAGATGATAATGAAAATGAATGAGAACAGAGACATCCGCCATCTCGCTCATGAGTCCTTTAGTCTTTCTTCGCCACCTCAAGGAACATCGCCTTATGAAAAGACGCCAGCTGCCAAAAGCTACTTAAAATGCTGCAGCTTCTTTCAGTGATACAAAATAGAAACTTTGTGCTAATTTGCATATTCTGCATTATAAAAAATACACAGGCAAAGAATACAAACTACTTCTCCACCTAAAACTTGGAAGTGTCAATTAGCAAACTTATGCCAGGTTTGAATTAAAAGTTAAACACGATGTATCAAAATATGACAAGATTGGATTTACATAATTTTGATATAATCCGCAGGGCATTTGGACGATCAGTTCTTTACATTTACTGACGAGATATATTGTTTTTGTCTACTTCGCTATTTAACAAGTATTCACTGTCTAATGAGTTTCTTTCAACAAAAGCCATTTGGCCCTTATGATTTACAGAAGCAGCTAGCAGGAATTTTCCGACAATAAATCAGTGGGGTGTTTGCTCTCATGTGACTTGAAAAAAGTATTTTTCACAACTTGACGACACAAATCTTCATTTGGTAAATGAGAATAGATGATTGTTCGTTGGAAATTAAAAAGTTAAAGATCAAAATACTGAAAACTGAAGCATGGTCTTATGTAGCATTTTAGGGTCCCGTGGGACCTTTATGGTAATTCTTGTCACCCTACATAGTTTGAAACCCTGCGACTTGCAATTTTTGACGCCAAGTGTTGAATCATCTATTGAGGATTCTAGAAAAATTTAACTATTCATCGTGGATAATGGGGTACTCTTAACCAGCACATTTTATAGTTAAACGATTAGTTAAAATGTTGCTGGAGTATGGATAAATTCATTTTTTTTTTTTTGTTTGGAATTTTTTTTAGAACTTGTATTTTTAAATAACCAAAATTGCTCTAATAGATCAAAATGTAACAAAATACTCAAGCACACAAAATAATGGATTTGTACTATTTGTAAATAAATATATCCATATCATGGATTAGTATATTTTTATATATATATTATATAATATGTCAAATATATCCATACCCATATATTAAACAATATAAACACATGTGTGTGTGTGTGTGTATATGTGTTCATTGTGTTTAACATAAAACACTTTTGAAGATTAAACGTGAAATAAAACTTCATCATGCCAAGAATTTCAGTATCGTCAACTGTATTCAGCAAGTCGGGCTTCAACAAAAGATCATCATCTCATGATACGATGCAGTTTTGTCCCAAAAATAAACAAGGCTGCTATTTTATTAAGCACTTTATGTTACGACAATAAATTACGAAAAATGAACCTTTCGAATCTGTTGTGATTCTGGTCTATAACACAGCAAAAAGAGGTGTAAGTGCTAACAGATGGATGGACTTTCTCATTATCTCCTACTAGATAACTGATGTTGCAGGATACAAGTCATCTCTATGCTTCGTGGAAAAAACCCGGATGTACATAAAGGAAATCAAAAGCATAGACAATTTCTTTCAGACATTTCAGAATATTTTTCAACAACCAATCAAAATATTGGTGTTTCTGGTTTTCTGTTTATTGTTGGAAGCATTTGTCTTAACCATACAGCAGAAACATCACAATTCAGAACAAAGAAATTTGCAATGGAATTTCTTAAGTGCAATGTGGCTGCTAGAAGAGAAGACATTACAACTCAGACAGTATGTGATGTTAGCAACTTTTGGAGCCCAATTGTGAAATTTTTTTAGGTATATAACATATATATATATATTCTTGACTTATATATATAATTTATATATATATCAGTCTATCAATGTCATAAAATAATAGACCGATTAAAAAGTCACAATAAACCATTGATAATTTGTATATTTTAAGACATAAAAATATACAAGAACGGGGAAAAACGAAAGAAATGTATTTAAAAAACCGTTTGAAATGACGTGTCCTTTTAGCATCAACTGAAATCAAATCTTGAGACTGCTTATTAAAAGACACGTTTAAAAGAATTTTAGGATAAGTGCGATTGAAACAAAACATCGAACTTTCTTTCAGTGTGGACTTGGCAACATTTAATGGCAATATACCCGTATCTGTGGGCCAACCGTCGCCCAGCTCTTCTTAATGGCTGTCGTTCGAGCGTATGTGCTCATCACGGGTGAAAAGGTGGTTCGTGGGTTTACCGACTTTCAGCATCGGTAACTTGTTTATTCTTATCAATGTAAACAAGGACAACCTATTGGGAGAGATGAAAGAAACACAGTATCAGGGCCTCGGATTAGAAACTGCCTGAAATTTAATTTCTATGGAATGACAGACTTGCCTGTCTGTATTATTTCCTCCTGCATAAAGACTTTTATCAGTTATAATCTAATGTATTGCAAAAGATTTAACAAAACCCCCTCCACTGTTAGACTTGGCCTAGTATACTTCTAAGAAATAGTATTAGCTCCTCCCAATCCATGACGAGTTTGATTATTCTCCCAACAATGTTTAGCAATTAGCGCTGTTTTGATAAGTCCCTAACCGCCATTTTTAAGAAATAGTTCTCAATCTGATGTTCTTTTACCTGTTTCCCAAAATAAAATAAATTACAGAATATTGCATTTTATTAGAAAAAACTATCTTTATATCCTTGTTACTATCACTATTAATTCAAAAGAACATATTTTTATTGAATTTGGATTTGATTTTTTTCAAAATAATCCTACTTTAACATTACCTGTACTATTGATTAACTCAAAGTTGATTTTAGTTTTTCGTGATATGGAATTATGAATCTCTTGCCTGTGATCAGTCTGTTTGAGTGAAGGGTTGTAAAACTTTTTATTAGCCTTAGACAAAGCATCCTCAATAAAATGGTAGGGTAACTCAACTTGTTGAAACATTTCAATATGTTTTCATCATCTAAATATTGTCTGTCAGAAACCTGAAGAATACCTGGCAGCCATTTTTACAATGATATTTTTACCTTTATCTGAATAAAATTGCATTTAAAAAATAAAATTTTCAAATATAATTGGCTGCATTAGTTTCCATTATTTCGGTAAATCTTCAGTAAGTAACCCCAATTACAAACTATCACTTTGTGTTTAAAGTTGTGAAAAACTAGGACATCCAAAAAAGAAATCTGTGGTTGATTTTTCTGTTCAAAGTAACTTGATTTGTTGTATCTGTCTGTAAACAACAATATAAATTGTTCATTGAATAGATCGTCATCAAATGGAAGAAAAGAATGAAAATATCGTCAAACGACAGCTAACCTCAAAATATCGGTTTAAACCGAGACACCAAGAACTTCAATAATGAAACTCCTAAAACTCCATGCAGATATTAGCCAAAACAATAGAGGGGATCCCATTGCTACTCCAGATCTTTGTTTATATGCATCCATTGAAAGTGAAAACAGTGGACTCAAAAGCACAGTTTAATGAGGTCAAGAAAAACTGCCTGGGGAATAAAATAAACTTGGTCAACATCAAACCTTAACACGTAATTTTTCAGAGGCACTCAACATTTTCATAACCTTCAGTTAAAATTTTCCACAGACTGTGCCAGTTCATCGGTTGAGGTTCAAAAGTAGTCTGAGACTAATCAGGTCAAATAACCTTATCTTTCCGATTGGATCACTTGTGACTTTAGAGGTAAAATTTGATTAATTGAATTTTAATTTAGGTCCTGGAAAACAATTTTTACTCAAGATTAAAAGCCTCATCTATCAATAATTTTAAATATCATCTACCTGCAAGATAAACTTGATATTTTGAAGGGTGAAGCTCTTGCCGTTCCATTACGCTAAAAGCAAAGTCCTGTATTCCTTTCAGACACAGTCAAAACCTTCCTCTTATCAAAATAATGATATCAAAGTAATGAAGGCTTCAAAGGAACCTATCATTGTTGTCATGGATAAAATTGACTAAAATATTAAAGCATTAAGATTACTAAATGATAGTGATACTTATATAAGGTTAAATAAATTTGCACTTCTATCAATGTTGTTTCAAAATTCATTCAACAAAACAGTTAGAACCTCTTTGTTCAACTTCAGTAATTACCAATGAGGAGTTGATTCAAAGTCATACATTTCAACTCTAGCAAGAGAATCTCCAAAACATCCAACCTCCATTCTTAACTCGGGAATCCCTGAAGTACATAAAACTGGATGTTCCCACCATCCATATCACCTCATTGTCCCTTCTCCCAATCTTCAGTTTATCAGCTGAATGGCTTCTACTCACATGCAAATTTATTCCTTTATGAACTCTTAAAACTCATTCACATATTGCATTATCTCAGGGATGATTTCTAATCAACACTATAATTTATAATTACTGGCTTGATGGCAGTTTTCGTGTTCCCTGTATTATCTGGATTGTCACCTCATTATTTAACCAATGTCCCTGGCTATGAATGATTTGAAAAACATTTATCTTGGTTTAGTTTGATAAAATGACCCAGAGATGGATGCCAAGTTCCCACCGGAATATTTCTTGACCTCTTCTCTCGAAAATGTTTGTAAAGTTTATTCAAATTAAGTTTTAAAAAATAACGTGGATCATGAACAAAGATCTGAACGAAATGGAGACCCCTCTCCCCTGATTTGATAATGAAAATGAATGAGTTCAGAGGAGACATCTCGCTCATGAGTCCTTTAGTCTTTTCTTCGCCACCTCAAGGAACAAACCTTATGAAAAGTTCGCCAGCTGTTGAAGATATTTAAAATGCTTTCCTCCAGTGATGACAAAATAGAAATGAACTAGTAGATATTCTGCATTATAAAAACAGATACAAAAATCAAACTACTTCTAAAACAGGAATCAGAGCAAATTACCTTTTTGAATTAAAAGTTTTTCACAACCCAAAAACAAAAGATTGTTTACAATTCTTGATATACCAGGCGGACGACTAATGCAGAATTATATGTTTTTTTATTCCTATCAACAAGCATACAGATAAAGAAAATATCATTGTAAAAAAGCCATTTGGCCCTTATGATTTACAAAAGGTTTGCTGGACCCACAATAAATAGATGATGAAATTGCACATATTCGAAATACTTTTAGCAAGTTGAGTTACCCTACCCATTTTAAATGAGGATGCTTTGTCTTGGCTATTAAAAAGTTTTACAACCCTTCACTGAAAACAGACTGATCACAGCAAGAGATTCATAACCTTTACATATCACGAAAACCCTACTAAAATCAACAGCCCAGTTAATCAATAGTACAGGTAATGTTGAATCATCTATTGATTTGAAAATTCAATCAAATCCAAATTCAATAAAAATAATGGAGAACCCAGAATTAATAGTGATAGTAACAAGAGAGACATAGGAGTATATTCTATAAAATGCAAGCTCTGTAATTTATTTTTTTTTGGGGAGACAGGTAGAGGAAGAACATCAAATTGCAAGAACATAAAAAAGGGTTAGGGACTTCACTCAAAACAGCACTATTGCTAAACATTGTTGGGAGAATAATCACGTCATGGATTGGGAGGGAGCTATATACTATATATAGAAGTAGTCACGTGTGCCATAGAAGGGTAGTGGAGGGGGTTTGATAAATATTTGCAATGTGTTAGATGGCAATAAAGCCTTTACGCAGGAACACTTTTGAAGATTAAGACAGGCTAGTCTGTCATTCCATAAAATTAAATTTCAGGCAGTTTTCAGAAGCCCCTGATACAAAAATTCATCATCTCTCCCCGACAGGTTGTCGAAGTGGCAGTTTGTCCCAAAAACAAACAAGGCACCGATGCTGATTAAGTCGTTCTGTTACCCAATAAACCACGAAAAATCAACCCGTGATGAGTTGTGATACGCTATAACGACAGCAAAAAGAAGTGATCAACAGATGTATGGACTTTCACAGATCTCCTACTAGAAACTGATGTTACATAACAAGTCATCTCTAGTCCACACTGGAAAAAGAGTTCGATGTTTTAAAGGAAATCAAAAGCACTAAAATTTCTTTTAAACATTTCTTTTTTAATAAACCAAAAAACTTGGTTTTGATTCAGTTGGCTCTGAAGAAGGATTTGTCTTATGACCAAACAGCAGAAACATCACCAATTTCATCCAAAGAAACTTGCAATGGAATATTTTTCCATGTCTTAAAATATACAACTTTGTGATCAATTATGGATTATTGTGGCTTTTAATCATCATTTTATATCACAATATAGTGATGCTATATATATATATAGTTAATATATATATATATATATATATATATATATATATATATATATATATATATATATATATATATATATATATATATATATTTTTATATACCGGGTGTTTCTGAAATCAGAGGCCCCCCCTCCACAGAACAAATGGAAGGAAAGTTATGAAGTTTTCTGCTATAGCCTATCTCCAAGTACATTGTTTTAAGTTTCTATTAAGCTATTTTTCATTTTACACTTCTTGTATTATCAGACTAACGACTTGGAGGAAATCAGATGGATTGACCGAATCCGGGCTATAACCTTCAGAGAGGCCAGGGATGCTGTCGCATCCTTCATTTCACGTTCCTAGATAGCTAAATACATTAAAAGAGATGAAACCTGTGTTAAAATAAGCTGGAACAAAAATCCATATGACTGTCATCGCGAAAAGAGTGAGAATCTTGGAAGGCCTGAAGTCCTTTCTCAGGAGTCAAAAGACATCATACCCCTAAAGAATGCAGGCTGTGGTACAGGCAGATGGAGGCCACACAAAATATTAAATACTCAGAGAGAAACTTGAATAAATACCTGTTCTGAATTACTTTTGTTTTTGTCCATATCAATTTTAGTTTATGCTGTAGAGGTGGGGGTGGCTCTAATTTCGAAACACCCTATATATATATATATATATATATATATATATATATATATATATATATATATATATATATATATATATATATATATATATATATATATATATATATATATATATATATATATATATATATATATATATATATATATATATATATATATATATATATATATATATATATATATATATATATATATATATATATATATATATATATATATACATATATATACATATATATATATATAACTATCTATATATATATATATATATATATATATATATATATATATATATATATATATAATCCAGGGTGGATATGCATTTTATTTAATATGCCGACGTTTCGCAACTCATCATAGTTGCATTTTCTAGGCTACAAATAGTGAACATGGCAATCAGTAAACTAATAAAAGCAGAATTACAGTTTAGAATTACAATAAAACATTTATAATAAAATGACTAAAACCTTTACTAAAAGAACAAGCAAAAGGCCGCTGATAACTTACCCAGAAGGAAGCTAAAAACAAAATGCTCCACTCGCATTGACTATTACAAAGAGAGAGAGAGAGAAAAAGAGAAAATAAATAAATAAACAAACAGACAGAGAAGAAACAGCTCAACAAGACCATCAGGCAATAAACGATTTTGTGGACGGTGTTTGGGAGTTTAAAGGTGGTACAGTCAATTTGATAATAATAGATTCAAGTATTGTTAAGTCATTTTCTTTCTGTGCCTATATTATTATTGAAAAGTCTTTATTTTCTATAATAAGTTTTGCATATCTTGGAATGATTCCTGATATTAGACTGTTCAGGGCTGGATAATCTGCTCCCAGTTCTGAAGCTGACTCCTCTATGAGCATTAGTGCATACTCGCAGCAGACTCTCAGTACATCAGACAAGTTTAAAGACAAGCTCAGTCCTTTGTTTACATCCAACGTTACATATAAATACAAGAACCCCAGGTGTAGTCGGGGGATCTATGTCGGATGTACTAAGAGCCTGTTGCGAGTTTGCACTGATGCCCATAGAGGAGTCAGCTTCAGAACCGGGAGCAGATTATCCAGCCCTGAACAGTCTAA
Source organism: Macrobrachium rosenbergii (assembly GCF_040412425.1). Taxonomy (NCBI): domain Eukaryota; kingdom Metazoa; phylum Arthropoda; class Malacostraca; order Decapoda; family Palaemonidae; genus Macrobrachium; species Macrobrachium rosenbergii. The sequence goes on from NC_089769.1 coordinate 27,769,118, forward strand.
TATCAGGAATCATTCCAAGATATGTAAAGCTTATTATAGAAAATAAAGACTTTTCAATACTAATAAAGGCACAGAAAGAAAATGACTTAACAGTACTTGAATCTATTATTATCAAATTGACTGTACCACCTTTAAACTCCCAAACACCCTCCACAAAATCGTTTATTGCCTGATGGTCTTGTTGAGCTGTTTCTTCTCTGTCTGTATATTTATTTTTTTATTCGTTTTTCTCTCTCTCTCTTTTGTAATACTCAATGCCGTAGTTTCTTTTTAGCTTCCCTCTGGGTAGGTTATCAGTGACCTTTTGCTTGTTCTTTTAGTAAAGGTTTTAGTCATTTTATTCTGAATGTTTTATTGTAATTTTAATCTGTAACTCTGGATTTACTAGTTTGATGATTGCCATGTTCGCTATTTGCAGTCTAGGAAATTCAACTATAAGGAGTTGTGAAACGTCGGCATATTACAATAAAATGCATATGAAAGTGTCTTTCCCTAACCCGCCTTG
>NC_089769.1:27774622-27777122 GCF_040412425.1 Macrobrachium rosenbergii
CCTCTTGTAGTAATCTACAGTACCTCCTCTCAGTGGCTTTCCCGCTGCAATGAATGAAGGATCGAGCCTTGCTCTTTATGGCGTAGCCGGAGCCTTGAAGGTGATGGGCAGGAAGCGGCGTCCCTGAGATCTCCGCGCAAGCAGCAGCAAGCAGACAGCCTTCAAGTGCAATAATCAGTATGCTGGACATTTCAGATATTTCTTACGTAATCAGCATGGGCTTGTTAATTTCCTCTATGAATGACGTGACTTGAATTCTTAATTTTAACATTAATAAGGTATGCTTTTGATATGCATACGTTGACTTAATGCCTTTAATTATGTTTTATGAGTGAATTATGCTAATTTTCCTTTGGTAATAGGTGTGATGATCTCTGTACTTTACCCTGATGCATATTTGAATGGAAATAGTAGCAATGCTTATACTGGGTTATTATTTCAAATTTGCACCTAATTAGTCTAATTATAGAATAACGTCATCTAGCAATAATTTTACGTGTACCTGAAGTCATTTTTTATGATATGCGTTAGTTACCGCATTTTTATCGTTGATTTCAAAGTAAATTATTATTTTTAGTTCTTTTTCATTAGCAGATGACTCTTCGCCGTAGGCTACTTGTTAGGAAAATATACCTTTCTGAAATATAGGCTGCCAAGCCAAGCACTGGCGCACATTCGAACGTTCAGCGATGAAGACAGTGAAAGGAGGGAATTGGAGTAGTTGGACAGCAAAATAAAGAGATTCAGATTATGAAAATGTGAAGTACAAGTATTTCAAAACTCACAGTTGCACTAAGAAGTTCCAGTTACTAAGGCTGCCCAGCAACACTGAAGAAAGGCAGCTGGAATGGAGGCAAAAGTCAAAGGCTAAGAAGTGGGTGGAGCGAGCGGCGGAAATTACTTTTCAAACGCCCTTTCATGATACGTACAGCGCAGCAAGTGAGGTGCAGTGACGACGCTTCCTCTCAATGGGAGATGCTTTTTCAATTAGTATGATAGTTCTGCATTACGCTTGTTATATGACTAGGAGAATTTCATCATACAGTGTTCTACATATCTGCAGAGTGCAGTAACTACAGGCCAATCTCTATTTTCCCTGTGCTCTCCAAAGCTACAGAAAACTTATTTTAAGCCGCTACATAAGTATGTGAAATCTAAAGATTGTTAGCTGATAGTCAATATGCATATAGGAAGCAGTTAGGTACCTGCCATGATCTAGACTTGATATGCCATTTGCAAGGAAACCTTCATAAGTGCAGAGCAATTCAAATAAATTTTAGTGCTGCCTTCGATTTAGTAGATCATAAGGAACTTATTTACAAACTTCAGAATCTTGGAGTGGGTGGATATCTTTTAGGATGTCTTCAAAATTTCCTTACAGGTAGGCAGCAGAGAGTTACTGTGGACGGGATCTTTAATGAACCAAGACCTATTGTGTCTGTGGTTCCACAGGCTAGTGTTTTTGGTCCACTGTTATTTTTAGTGTATACAAGTGATATGGTTGTTTGCCTGGAAAACAAGATTGTTCAGCATGCCAGTGATGGAACACTTGTGAGTGTACTAAAGTCTCCACACAAGAGAAATGAAGCTGCCTTTAGCCTCAATCAGATCAGTGATTAGTGTAGTCGGTGGGGTATGAGGCTGAACTCCAGTATAACGAAAATGCTATTGATTGGCATACCTCGTACAGATTTCTCACCCCATCCTCCCCTTCAGGCGGATGAACTTTGCTGAATGAGTCTGAAGCTTTAACTATTATAGGTGAAAATTTTTACTCATCTTACTTTTGAGAGAAACACCTAATGAAAGTTTCAGCAAATGCCTTACCAAAGTTAAGTATTGTTCGTATGGACTCATTTATTTATAACAGTGATAAAATCAATGCAACCTGTTGTTTCCTAATAGTAGCAGTTATGACTCGGACCATCGACGGATGGTCTCTTGTTTGTCACTTTTTTGATAAGTTGTATTTCAACAGAGATCTTTCACATTCACAACTGATTCCTGATCCTTTTTATCTGCCGAGAGAGAGCAACCAGATTAGCTTAACAGCAGCACCAGTAAGCAGTAAATGTGCCTCGCGGTCGAACTTCTCCGTTCCAGAGGGCCTTTATTCCTCACACCGTTGGACTGTGAAACAGCCTCCCAGAGGATGTCGTGCAATTGAAACTTCGGAAGTTCAAGAGAAAATGCAATGCATTACTATCCTAACACTATTCTCCTTGCATTTTAATACATTTTATCTATTTATTAATTAATTAATATGTGGGATCTATTCTTTATTTCCTCTTCTTCCTAATGAACGCCATATTCTTTGGGGCCTTGAACTTCAAGTCAGTGGTCCCTGTGGGCTTATTCTATATGAATAGGCTTCTGACTAACAACAATAATAATAATAGTAATAATAGTATCAACTAAAGAGTTCATTTCGTCAAGATATGGCTTCAGAAAAAGACAAAACAACCAACCTTGCCTCAACCATTCTCAGATGCAACAGATT
>NC_089769.1:27782122-27804622 GCF_040412425.1 Macrobrachium rosenbergii
AGTTACTACATGGTGGCTTATAAACTCCGGGGCGTCTGTTTCTTTTTTTTTTATTTAAGTAATATGTTAATGAATGTACTCCCTATGAATTTGGGAACATGAAAAAAATGGATGGTTAGATTTTAGGTGTTCAGTTACTTTTTTGATGTCTTCGTCGGAAGGAAGCTTTATTTTGTCTTTAAAATCTATTTGTTTGTTGTTTGTGGGACCTCTGCAGTAATTTTGTTCACTTTGTTAATGGCCTTCTCGACAATGTATGGTGGGTAGAGCAGTTACGTTAGATGTTGACGGATTGTATCGAAATCCCTTTATGAATATCCATTTGAACATCTAAACCCTCTTGGAAATAAGTTGCAGACAACCATGAACTTTATGGAGGCATCGTGGTAGCTTAGTAAGTGAATATAAGAAACAGCTAAAGTAAGCTTCTTATACACTGTGAAGGCGTGTTTATTCTGTTCTCTCATGATTAATACACATCTAGTAAAGACAATTTTCCGTCCTTTCCCTATAATGAGGCGGTGGGTAAGAGGCAGTCAAGGTGTATTCTGATTTATTGACAAAATCTCTGACAGGTCAAGAACTCTTGCAAGCGAAAAAGTAGCATTTGACAGGGAAAAACAGAGGACATCTATTTACAGTCAGATGTGTTTTCTCACACCTGAAGAATGGCTAACAATTCTATATACAATTTAGGAAGAGATTTCAAATACATATGGTCCGAAAGGTTGCAATGCCTGACATACATTAGTAATTACAGTTCTAGCAAGAACATAGTGTAGTTTCTGAAAAATGTATAAAAGATTGTTTGAACCATGAGTGCTGGATCTGTGTTTCTTGAAAGTACTCCCCATAAAGTAAGCCTATGGGAGTGGGTCGCAGTCTGGACATGTAGGCTGGTTTTAATCTGTCGGTGGAGACCGAGGTGATTCTCCTGTCCAACGTTAGCAGATATACTATCTCTCTCTGCTGTAGTATACAGTGTGGTTCTCAGTAGGCTGGAGAAAGGGGGTTTGTATGCGTCTATTCTTATGAATGCAAACTTTGCTCTTTTAAGGTCTTACAGGATGTATTATTTTCTTGCTACGTCATATGTTGTCTTTGCTGGCATCATATTTTCTAATGCTCTATGGATGTCTGGAAGATCGTTGGCTCTGTCGTGTTTTGAAAATTGTTTGCTGGTATTGCCAATGCTTGGCTGTAGAGTCTGTTCTTAGTACCAGCAAGAACCATGGTAATTCCTTTCTCCAATTCCCACCTTGACATCTGGCAGAGAGTGCTGATTTGAGGGAGTGGTGCAGCCACTCCACCATGCCGTTCGCTTCTGGGTTGTATGTTGTTGTGTGAATGAGTTTTGTCTAAGGCTGGCGGCAAGAGAGCTCCATAAGGTGGAGGTGAAGTTGGCTCCCCTTTCGCTTGTTATGTGTTGTGGTACTCCATGCCTCCTGACCCAGTCTATAAGTGCTTTCACACAACTCTCTGCTGCCTGGTGCCTTACTGGTATTGCTTCTGGCCATCTGGTGTTCTTGTCGATGAACGTGAAGAGATACCTGTAACCCCCAGAGGGCCATTCACTATCTGGGATGTGGGGCAGTTGTTGCTGTGAATGAGTTGTGTGTGCCTCGTTATTTTTGATGTTTGCCCACTTTTTGATGTCAGCAAGAGGTACCGCCATAACAGGGTTTGGGTGGTGGATCTACCTGAATTCTATTTTTATAATGTCTCAATTTCTGACCTTGCTGTCTGTCGGTTAGACAATTCGATTCCGTGGTTTCTTTAGTTTTCCTGCCCTGATGGGTGGGACAGGTTGTGGGCAAGGTTGAAGGCTTTCTATCTCAACCCTAATGGTAGGAATGGGCAAGGGCGTCCGGTACTTGTCTCGCAGGCAATGATTGTTTCTCCGTTGTTGATGGATAGGCGCTCCATGGCTCATCACCAAAGTTGCTGTGTTCATCCTTCTGATCCGTTGCTATTTTTGGATATGATATCCCAGTCTGGATGGTGTTCATTGAGTTTCGAAAAAGGGCATCTGCCATGTTGGAAGAGCCCTTTAAGTATCTGATGGTGCAGGAGTGTTCTGCTATCGACGATAGGTGATGCTATCTTACTGACAACCCATCTCTATGTGAAAGCATGTCAGAAGTGGTGGATGGCTCTTTGGACTGCCAGTAACTCTCGGTTGAAAGTGGAGTACTTTTGTTCTGCTGGCAATAACTTTTTTCTGATGAATGCCAACAGGCGACGACCATCGTCTGTGTCTTGTTTGATCCCTGTCTGTTATGTACTGGCTGGGTGTTAACTGGTTTATTGGTTGTTTGCCCACTGAGATATTTCTTGAAGATGTTATTGACTGCCTTCATTCCCCACACAGACAGGTAAAACGGACATAAAAGGTTCAGACATCTGTGTTTGTCGGCAGACAAACAGGGTTTGGGTGATGAAACATGTGGAAGGGTCTTCTACATATGGCCAATTGCATGAGATTCAAGACAGATTAATGGATACAATGCAATTAATAAATGTGAAATGGAGAGACCTTTGGCGTCTTCACAAACAGAAACATACACACAGTTTGATACAGAAGATTCGTTGGAACATTATGAGTACATGATTAGAATGTTGCATGGCAATGCAAGTAGTGGTGATTGTACACAACAATGCTTAGGAGAAAGACTGAAATATTGTATGGTTGAAATCGCGTTCCTGTAGAGAAAGAAAACGAGACGCTTGTTTTGTCCTGTCGACTGATGATGACGTCGGGCACACACGTGTTTGGAAGAGACAGCGTTGAAGGCTCTTCTATCTCAACCCCAAGACGTGTGTAACGTCTGATTGTTTGGAAGAGAATGGGCAAGGGCTCTTACAATGTTCCCCACAAGCGAGGCATCGATGCGGAAATTGTCTTGGCGACAGGTAATGGCTCGATTGTCGGGTAGGAGGCTGAAGGGCACGGCCATTGATGGTTGAAGGGTGACGCGGATGATCCTTCGGTGGCATGGCTCGAGGGCTGAAGGATGACGGGTTCTCCCAGCTCGAGAGGGGCGGCAGCAGGCTGAAGGATGACGTGGCTGGTCCATGTCATCCTTCCAGTGATCCGATGGGCGGCTTCAGGTTTTTGGAGGAGGTATCCAGGGCTGGTGGTGGAGTGGGTCCCGGAGGGTCGGACTAATACTGAGAACTCAGGTGTTCGATGGAGTCTATCAGGCGTGGGTCGTCATCTTGGGTCGGCGCCTTCGATCACTCCGGGTCACCAGTGTAAGGACTGGGCTGGGTGTTAACTGGTTTATTGGTTGTTCCTTACTGAGATATGTACAGAATCTTGGAAGATGTTATTGACGCAGCGAATGTTCTGACAGGTAAACGGACATAAAAGGTTCAGACATCTGTGTTTGTCTGACAACAAACAGATCTATCAAGAGACATGATTAACATATGGTGATGAAACATACATCAGTGGAAGGGTCAGAAATTCTACATATGGCCAATTGCATGAGATTCAAGACAGATTAATGGATACAATGCAATAGCATAATAAATGTGAAATGGAGAGACCTTTGGCGTCTTCACAAACAGAAACATAACACAGTTTGGAAGATTCGTTGGAACATTATGAGTACATGTTAGAATGCTTTTGTTCTAGCTGATTGTACAACGTTAAGACAACAATGCTTAGGAGAAAGACTTTCTGATGAATGCCAAGAGAAAGAAAACAGGCTCCTGTTTTGTCCTGTCGACTCTGATGTCTTGTTTGTTTGGAAGAGACAGCGTCCATCATCCATCATTGTGTTACTCACATCCATCATTAGGGTGTGGGACCTAATGGGTAAAGGAAAGATTAGTGTGGCAGCAGAGGTGATTTGTTTTTGGCTAGTGTGAATGCTTTTTTTTTTTTTCATACCAACATAATTGTTCAAGTTTTCCTTTTAAGCAATCATATGTTGGGGTCATTATTTCAGCAAGGTTGGGTATGAAACGGTGGTAATAGTTAATCATTCCGGCAAATTCTTGGACTGCTTTGATTGTTGTCGGCTTTAGGAAGTCATTGATTGCTTGGACCTTCATCGGGAGGAGCTTGGCATCTTCAAGGCTTATTTGGTGGCCCAGGAATTCTACTACTGGCTTTGCCTATTTGCATTTGTCTTTTTGGACTATAAGTATGTTTCCTTACTTCAATATTTACAGGACTAGCCAATGTCTCCCATGTGTTGTTTGATTTTGGGGCTGAATAGCAGTATGTCATCGAAGTAAACGATGCAGAAGGGCAGGTTGCATTTTATCCATCAGAAGTTGGAAGGTTGCCTCCAAAGGCTGCAACAGCTGTGAGACCAGGGGGGTGATAATGGCCATTTTTTCTATATCCTCCTTTGAGACCAGGACTTGGAAATATCCCTTCAATGGGTCAATCTTCGTAAATATTTTGGCGCCCTCCATCTGCTTGGTAATGTCGGCAAAGTGAGTACCTGTCAGGTACTGTCTTGATGTTGAGTCTCCGGAAGTTGCTGCAAGGTCACCATGTGCCACCAGGTTTTGGTATCATTTGTAGGGGAGACAACCAGGGGCTGAGGGCTTTTTACCCAATTCCTGCCCGCTCCATGTCATTGAAACCTTGTTTGGTGTGGGCGAGTTTTTCTGGGCCAAAACATCTAATAGGGCATGCACTGTGGGACCTTTGGTGACTATGCGGTGCTGGACACAGTGCTTTGCAGGTTTGGTGAGGTCGTGCTGCAGGTCATCCTTAAATAACTCCAGGAACTCCTGTAGGAGGCGACTTATCTCTGGTGCTGGAGTCGGTGTGAGTGGGGCTACGGGGTCAGGTCAGATGATCAGCTGCTGTTTTGTTGTATCTACCAGGATGTCTGCTCCTAAAAGTGCAAATGTTACGTCTGCTGTGACGAACGTCCAGTTGTACTGCTTCCCGTCAAATGACAAATTCACAGTCCTTTTCCTGTGTATTTTCATTGGGGTTCGGCTGGCAGTGGACACCTATTTATGTAGGTTGGCTGGCACAAATGATTTGCATGCACTGGTGTCGACCAGGAACTCTGCATTTGATCTTTCATCTGCGATGAAAAACACATCAAGTCTTTTTGCCTGTAGCTGGAAGAAAGACAGCGGAAAGCAGGTGCAGTTTCTCTTATGAGGCAACTGGTCTACCCACTGCTGAAGTTTAGTTTGTTGGGTCAATGCTGCAACCCCTTTGCATGTTTTTGACATATGGCAATCATTTTCAAATTTTTTGGACTTCACTCCTGAACCTCCAGTGATAGAAACAAATGCCCTTGGGATGATCTTCTGTTCTGGGATTGTATTTGGGTTTGTTTCTCTACCTGGAGCTCTGGTAGCAGTGTATGGGGGTGGTGGGGCCCTCTGGATTGCTATCTGTTTCTTCTGTGTCGCCTGCTGCTGTGGCTGTGGGGCAGCTGCTGCTAAGGGTGGTTGCATAGGCTCCATCGACTTGTGGGCCAGGTGGGCAGCATCAACTATCTTCAGGAACTCGTCAAGGTCCATGGTTGATGCATTGGGGATGGCCACGACCTCTCTCACAAGGTACAACGTAGTCTCTGTGCAGCCATCTCTTGCAGGGATTGTAGCTATCTGCCACAGTTGCTTGTAGGTGTGTGACAGCCGCTGGTCTCCTATTGCTGCCCCTGCTTTGTCTAGGAATTTCCTAGCTCCGAGGGCGGGCGGCATGCTGAAGGACAACCTTAGTTGATTCTTTAGTGCTTCACGAGTTGACGTTGGTTTGTTGGTTGGCAAGCCATTCTGCGATCTGCTTGAAAAAGTCATCTGGCATGAACTCGAGGGTGGCATCAGGTGAAGATGGTCTCTGCTCTGAAGAGCCAGGCCTCTTGGCTGTGCATTGTGAAGGGCAGTATGTGGATGCTTGCTGATGCAGCGTTGCTGCTGGATGGCTGGTTCTGGTGGTGTCAGTCATCTTCAGGGTCACCAGTATAATGGCGTGGTGAGTAAGAGGCAGAGTCAAGGTGTATTCTGATTTGTTGACAAAATCTCTGACAGGTCAAGAACTCTTGCAAGCGTAAAAGCAGTATTTGACATTAAGGAAAAACAGAGGACATCTATATACAGTCAGATGTGTTTTCTCGCACCTGAAGAATGGTTAACAATTCTATATACAATTTAGGAAGAGATTTCAATTACATATGGTTGGGAAGCTTGCAATTCCTGACATACAATAGTAATTACAGTTCTAACAAGGACATAAAGTAGCTTCTGAAAAATGCACAAAAGATCATTTGAATAAGGAGTGCTGAATCTGTGTTTCTTGAGAGTACTTGGTGTGTTATTTAGATTTGTTTTGAAGCAAGGATGCCCTGAGGGTTCCAGCCATAGATTGGGACCTAACATCCCTGTTCTGTTTTAAATTTTGTGGTCGGCACGAGTGAATAAAGTCTATTAAAAAATTCACTGAAATTTCCCCAGGTATTATCCCAGAATGCAAAAATATCATCTACACATCTAAAGCAGATCATATTTTGAGGTGTGATGGAGGACAAAATTTCCATTTCAAAGTATTCCATGTACAGGTATGCTAGAAGCAGGGAAAGGGGCTGCTCATTCTACAGCTAAACTTTTGTTTATAAAAATTACCATTAAAAGAGAAAACATTGCTCGTTACACTGAGGTTAATTAGTTTTAGATTTCTGCCAACGCCAAGAGGAAAATGTTCTTCAAATGGTTGTAATGTCCTCTTTAGAAAATACAACATGTCAGCGATCGGGACTTCGATAAATAATGATTCAATGTCTAGACTGAGAAATTTGATGTCATTCAAGGGGGTATTTAAACTATTGAATTTTTATATAAAAGCCTCTGCATGTTTTATGAGGAAGGATGAGAAGGTTCCAAAAAAGGATGATAAAAGGCGGTCTGCATGCCATTTAGATAGTTTGTGGAAGAAAGAGCCCCTGCTGGATATTAGGGGCTAGAGGAATTCCATCTTTATGTGTTTTTGCAAGGTCTTGAAAACAGGGGAGAGAGGGGTTGATTATCTTTAATGATTTTAAGAAGTCAATATCCTTTTTATTGCACTATATGGTTCTAACTGATTTATTAAGCTGGGCAGCAATATCTGTTAAGGGTTCTTTTAAGTTTTTAAAGGTCTCATCATTTAAAAGCCCTTGTGCTGACCTTTCATCTCAAAAACAGCGTTTACTACCACCAGACTCTTTCCTATCATTTGATGTGGGTCACCCCACCCCCCTTAGTGGATTACAATCTAACCCCTACGTTAGGAGGCCAGAGAGACTAGAGCAGCATATATTTGTTATAGTATATATATATGTCTAATATATATGTCTGGTGGCAGTGAACGCTGTTTTTGAGATGAAGGGTCAATGTAAGTAGGGGAATTAGATTAGTCACAGGGGTAACAGACATGCTAGACATCACTTTAGATACCCTTGATACCCTTGTCCCAAGAACTATATTCCTGTGATCTCCTTTCTGCTGGTCTTACTTGTCTCTTTCAGGAGTGTCATCACTCCTTCCTTAATCCCTCACTCCTGGGCCCTGAAGCGAATAACAATCGTTCAAAGTCAGGAGGCATATTGGATCAAGTTCAATTGTAGTTGTTCACACTGCAATACTGGATTGCCCGGTAACTCTGAAATTTGACAATTAAGTGCCAGTTTCTGTTTCTCTTTCAAGATTTCATCTCCTCCCCCCAAAAAAAAATCACTTGTGAACGACAAGTATGTGTATTCCTCATATGAATTAAGTTTATTAATGAAATAACCCCTTGCTCATTGACATAAAGTACATCAGTCCTCCATTGTGATCGATTATTGCAAGTGAAAGAATCTTTTATGCACCCCTACCATCCATCTTGCTTGGAAGAATCTCTGCCTTAGAGTGGGCCCAGATTCCGTTGTGTTATCGACTGTAGTAGTAATGTATTTTTTGCAAACAGAAACGGTATTTGAGGGGTTGTTAATTCTACCAGCAACTTTCTTTATTGAGAGCTAAATCAGTACTCTTTGATTAAACTGTTTATGTTGTGTTAATAAAGTAATGTTTTTGCACTGATCAAAGCTTTCAACTGTCGACCTACCATTATTATTATATATGTATTTTTTTGTATTTCATGTACTAATTGGTATTTACATAAGCAAGTCAAGGTTTATCCTATTAATTAATTAATTAACGTATTAATCGTGGAGAAACGTGTGATATGTATGTATGTATGTATGTATGTATATATATATATATATATATATATATATATATATATATATATATATATATATATATATATATATATATATATATATATATATATTAAAAAAAATTCAAGGACCATGAACTGAAACAGAGTTCAAACAATTATATGTTTATTCAAACAGGGTTGATGATATGGCATAACCAGGATATTCAAGAATGAAAAAATTAGATTTTTTTAATTTGTTTCATTCAAGTAACATCTTAAAGAATTAATTTGCCATACTACCTGAAAAAACAAAATGATTTTCCTTATGACAAGAAAAATTTTACCTCAATAATTGATAACAAATTGAATAACTGAAATTTCAGTAATTGGTGTTACCTCCTCTTGCATTATTGTATTCCTTGTACCTCCTAGCCATACTTCTGACCATGTCCTGAGGCAGATTGTTCCATTCCTCGACAAGGGCCTGTGCAAGCTCCCTGACATGTTGTCGAGGGCTTGGGCAGCCAGAAACCCTTCTGTACAATGAATCCTATGTGTGTTCAATTGGATTGTGGTCTGGTGACTGAGCTGGCCATACCATCACTTTGATTCTTTGTCGAATCAAATAATCTTGTACCACTCTGGCAGTGTGAGGACGGGCACTATCGTGCATCAGCATGAAGTTAGCACCGATTGACTCAGCAAATGGTCTGACAACAGGTTCTAGAATCTCATCATGTTACCTTATGGCTGTCAAAGATCCTCCATTAATCACACGCAAGTCCATGCGTCCCCTCAAGCAGATTCCACCCTAAACCATTAAAGATCATCCAACGTACCTGTCATACTGGACAATGTTACTTGCATGCAACATATCATTCACCTGGGTGTCTCTACACTCTAACACATCGGACACAAGTAAAAATGTGATTTCTGCAATCATCAGTAAGGAGAACACAATGCCAGTGACTCAACTGCCAATTCTGGTGATCATGTGCAAATGCCAGATGGGCTGCTCAGTGTTGGGGGGTGAGTTCTGGACATCTAGCAGGGCGTCTGCTCCTCAAACCATCTTCATACAACCTGTTCCTCACTGGCTGATCACTAATACGCTTTTGAGTAGCCTGATGGAATCCCATTTGGATGCTTCTAGTACTTGACTGATGGTTTCGTAGAACTAACATATGCAGATATCAATCCTGATGAGGGGTTGTGCATTGTCTGTGACCCTGTCCAGGAAGCCAACATACCTTCCTGTCTCTTGATACCTCAACAATAGCCTAGCAACAACATTTCTGGACACACCCAGCCTGTTGGCTATATTCCTTTGTGAAAAACCATCCTCCAATATCTGGACAGCCCTTGCTACATCTGGTTCCTCTAAGTACTCCCTAGCAATCTGTGTATTCTGTGTATATTATATATATATATATATATATATATATATATATATATATATATATATATATATATATATATATATATATATATTTATATGTATGTATGTATATATATACTGTATATATATGTAGTAGCCATTCGACTTTCCTTCTTTGATTTAATCAAAAATATAAAAAAGCTCTCTCTTTGTTAAAGTAAGGGGGCATACTAGGTAGGGAAGCAAGCAAGCAGGAGTTGTGACCAAATCCCAACTGTTAAAAGGGGTAGGCATTTTAGTTTCAAGGCATATCTGACAGGATAGGTTTTGCTAGGACCACCCTTAGCTAGATTGTACCTTAAGCTCACTTTTCTATGACCTTTGTACTAGTGAGGTTTTTGTCATTCTACAGGCAATACCTGCACCCCACACACCAAGTTGGCTTGTAGGAGGAGACGAGACCAGTGGCGACCCAAGCTCCCCAAGCTTCAAAGGAGATGCAGAGTAATGCCCAACTAAACCAGACGTGTTTTGGGCAGCCCACTTAACCTTTGTCTCAGGACCAAGGACCAAGGACTTTTGATGCAATTGATCACTGCTTTGTCTATCCCAGAGGTAAGTCTGAAGGTGACTGTAACTCCCAGTTCTCTTCCCTTCATCTTCAACTCTCATTTTCGTGTTTCAAGTTTCTCTCCCTTAAACAGTCACTGACTAAGCAAATCCTAGCAAAATCATTCCCATTTAAGAAGTCAAATATATAAAGTACAATTATTGTTGCCTAGTGGAATTGCATAAATTATCCTCCATGGTGTTGAAGTAATATTCTTGATCTAAGACTCATCCTTTGCAGTTAGTTAATGACAAGTGAGAGTTCTTTTGATACTAGAATGTTATCTGGATATGGCTCTTCCAGAATTGTGCAAGTCTTGGACCTGGCCACCATCTTGTTTGGAGAAGAGTTAGCATCCTTGATACCAAGATCCTCAATTCACGTGCTTGCAATTGTTTTATGGATGCGTCACAAGAGGAACCCCAGACATTGCATTGTTCACCCCTTTATGTTGAAATATCTTGTGTCCGAAGCAGGATGAAGTTGGAGCTGTTGTTAACTCCTATAAGAAATCAGTTAATAATTCTCCTTGTTGAACTAGTTGTTTGAGTAAGGTTGTTGATTTAGTTCATGTGTTCAGAATAAATCGCTATATTCAGTAATCTAGTCTCAATTGGCGACCTAACTTAGTTATGTTAAATTATGTCTTTTATTTTTAGGTAACTTTCAGCTTTAACTGATAGGATTCTGTGGGTCTTAAATTAAGCAACACAACATAAATTCTCTAAATTAATAATTAAACTCATGAGCCGAATGATCCACGTAACGTTATATATATACTGTATATATATATATATATATATATATATATATATATATATATATATATATATATATATATATATATATATATATATATATATATATATATATATATATATATATGTATGTGTGTATGTATGTGTGTATACAGTATATGCCATAAGTTTACTCCTACATATATCCCAGTCTTTAACTCTCTATTCTGTGTCTGTACGTTGTAGTTTTTTTTTTTTTATTTGATCCTGCTGCCAGGATACGAACTCATCTTTTGGTGCTGTTTCCTTCTCTATCTCTTTCCCCTATTCAAAGCCCATCAGGGCTTCATTTAGAATCTCTTTCAAGTACGAAAACCCCATTCCGTTTGTCTGACATTTATTTTTTGTACGCATAAATTTGCATAATGCCAGGCCGCGCCACAAAAAAAAATTCAAACTTAAAAGGAAGGTCTTATGTGCCCGCGACAAGGTTTCATCAAATTTGGCAGAAAGAGAGAGAGAGAGAGAGAGAGAGAGAGAGAGAGAGAGAGAGAGAGAGAGAGAGAGAGAGAGAGAGAGAGAGAGAGATTCGCAATTTACTCAGTTGACAGCAACGGTTTGATTACTAAATATGAAGTAATTAACATGAATTTAAGTTATTAAGCACAGTTATATTATAAATATAGTTTCTACCTGTATACATCTAAGCCTCCGGGTGTGGTCTCCGCCGTGAAGTGAAATGTGTAGGAAATATCGTCACCAATATCACATTGCAATGGTTTATAGGAATATGGATATGGAAGAGGTAAAAGGAACACCTGGAATAGATTACGTGCACTATATATATATATATATATATATATATATATATATATATATATATATATATATATATATATATATATATATATATATATATATATATATATATATATATATATATATATATATATATATATATCTGTGTATACATATATTTACCTATATTTATACATATATAAATGTATATATACAATGTATATATATATACATGTGTACATATTTATTACATACATATATATGTACAGTATATATATGTATATATATATATATATATATATATATATATATATATATTTATATATATATATATATATATATATATATATATATATATATATATATATATATATATATATATATATATATATATATATATATTATAATTAATAATATTATTCAGAAGATGAACCTATAGCCTACATATGGAACAAGCCCACATGGGCCATTGACTTAGAGTTCAAGCTTCCAAAGAATATGGTGCTCATTAGAAAGAAGTAACCGAAAGTAACTGAAAATACAGAGATAAGAGATCACTTATTAAAAAGAAAAAATAAATTTACAAATTAATAAGTATTAAAATACAAGCACAATTGTATTAGGATAGCAATGCTTTGCATTCCAAGTTAAACTTTTGAAATTTCATTTGCACGACATCCTCTGAAGGGACTGTTCCACAGTCCAAACGTGTGAGGAATAGAGGACCTCTGGAACTGCGAAGTTCGACAGTGAATCATATTTACTACATATTGTTGCTACTGTTCAGCAATTCTGGTTGTTCTCAACAGAAAAGGGGATCTGGGATCAATTGTGAATGTAAAAGATCTCTGTTACAACGCAACTTATGAGAAATTTACAAATAAGACACCATCCATCGATGGTCCAAGTCAAAACTGCTAATATTAGGAAACAAACCTACCCCCCACAAACCACTGTACCTAAAAGAGACAAATCTCTAGCAAAAACAGACATCCATACCGGAGAAGAGTATTCTAGTAAAGGAAAGACAAATGACCCACAATAGATTGCAATGATTTTAGCCCTGTTATGAAAATATGAGGCTTTACGTACAGCCACTCGGGAAAGTCCTGACACTTTTCAGTGAACTTCGTTAACCAATAGATATTTTTTTCTTTTTAAAATCACACAGAAACCAAACTTTACTATCCGAATAAGACTATATGCATACAAAAATATAATATTTAAAACTGGCAGAAAAATAATCAATTAACAAAATTTAACGAAACATTTTGAAACCCAAATTAGAAGATTGAAGTACGGAGCACGTTGATCCTCTTTAAAATCTCAGTAACTTTGACCAGTTAATTGTGATATTTCATTCTTTGTTTATATTTAAGACTCGAATACTTAATGTAGATATCTACAGATATTCATTTTAATCTAAAACAAGGAATAAGAATTCCTCCGTATTTGACGTCATGACGTCACTAATCGAGTGGGCGGGAAACCAAACCATTTAAAATAAATCGGTAGACCGTCAATTTTATCGGGATGGGTCTTTACTGTAGGCGTACCAGGAAAAAACGGAAAACATTAAATAAATTACTGGAAGAAAAGGTTATGTGGGTAAAAGCTGAATAAAAAAAAAAACTTATATGTAGAATTTAAAAAGGGTAGGACTAAGTCCAAATGCTAAGGTTTCACTACAGATGAATTTTAGCTTTTTTTAAAGTCTGTTATAGCAATCATATTGCTTTATTTCATAATGTTCCATTCATATGAATGAAGGCTATATTGTCATAACATCTATCATAAGAATTGGGCATTTATATTATCATAGATCTATTATAAAGATGAGACCGTTAGACGTCTCTTTATTGTATATGCCTATTATGAAAATGGCACTATATAATTATAGGTCTATAATATGGATTTGATCTTTATACCAATATAGACCTGTCATTTGAATCAGATATTGTATTAGTATAGGTCTGTTATATGAATCACCGTTTTATTTTGTGATACAGAGATATTCAGGTGCATATTTTAGGGCAACTTTGTTTTATTCTATTATTTATATGTATCTTTCCTTTGATAATGATTCATCTACACTTCACACAAATGATAAATGTAAACTGTTATACGAATACTTTTGTATATACAGAGATAGGGAGTATTCCTAGGATCTAAGCTCATTTTTTTCTTCTGACTTAAATGCCATTGAAAGTATTTGGGGTTATATAACTAATAAAGGGGATGAAAGTAATGCCAAGACCAGGAATCACGTAATAAGACTCGCCAAGTCAGTCTGGGAGTCACTTAATACCAAACGGAAGGAAATAAACGTTTGTAAAATGATAGAGTTCAAAGTCTATGAGAGTATATGTTAATTGACAATAGGATTTCAAAATTGAGTTTGGTGGGGAGGCGCACGGCTCTTTAAATTCTACAATATTTTGTATTTTTATGCAGTAATGGTCTGACTGTGCAATGCACTCACTGGTTTATTTATCTACTAATTTGTTTACATTTATTTCTCTATAAGCTATTCAAAAAATGTTATATAGCTGTTGAGTACAGGTAAATATTTTTACTTATATTATATTCAATATAGCATTTACGTAATATCTTAAAAGACAGTGTTGTCGTTAGTCACAGCAGCAATGCTGAGCAAACAAATATATATGGTTATAGTCGCAGACTGGGAATTTATTTTAAGAGAAGCAAGCAGCGCAGTTTACACACCACCAGGCTCTCTCTCTCTCTCTCTCTCTCTCTCTCTCTCTCTCTCTCTAAAACCGACAAGAACAAAAGGGAAACATTAGAAAGAAATTTGATGATATAAAAACAGGGCACCCATTATCAACTGAATCACGAAAATATGGAACGTGATGAATATATAAATAAAGATAAAATCCACGAAGGAAATGGAAACGCTGGAGTGCTATGAGGCCTTTCGACTGTCTATCGTCCTTTACTTAGCAAAGTCGAAAGGCCTCGCACCACTCCAGTGTTTCCTTTTCCTTCGTGGATTTTATCTTTATATATATTGTGATGTTTAGCGTTTTTTTTAACAATCATTAGCAGACTGTTCCCTTGTTGTGGGTGTTGTCTTCTTACCTGTTGGTATTTGTTTTTGTGTGCGAAGTTGACGTCTGTCGCCTTCGTATTGACTGTGGCAGTCGGGTTTGATATGGCAGCGAGTCAGGTCTCAGCAGCATAGCAGCAAGGAGTCCTCATTTTCGTAGCAGGTATCATTTTACCTGCTGGCTGTGATAGCAGAGGATGGTTGGGTGACTAAACCATAGTCATCTGGGTATTTGGTTCCTGCTTGGCAGCAGATTTGCTGTCTTGACGTTTCTGGCATGATCATCTGTGTGTTGGATGTGTTCCTGTTTGCAGTCACTGGCTGCTTCGATGATTGCACGGAGTTCGTCTGAATCTTCATCCTCTTCAACAGCTGGGTCTGTCTCGATGTCTCTGTGGAGATGGTCTGTTTTTTTTTATATATTGTGCTACCCTGAGTTAGTGTTTTATTTAATGCTGTTTGAGTATGTTTATGTTGCTTGAATACTGTTGTTTATGCTGTTTGATTATTGTTAATTATGTTGTAAGCTGTGCTTTCCTATTTATGCTACCTGTTGTTTATTTGTAATGTAACTGCTTGGTTATTTGTCATGTAGCTAAAGTGTTGGTTGATTTGTATTTTATTGTTGACTGAGTTAATGCGATGATTGCCATGTTTGTTCACTGTTATTGATGTTACTGGTTTTTGATAGAGTAACTCAGTTTTCGCTACATTTGTTTTTGATTCTCACTCTGTTAATTAATTATGTGATTTGTTTAATACCAAACCTCGACCCACTTGTACATAATGTATATAACTTTATTATAATAAATTAGTTTTAAGATGCTTCAGTGGTTTTGTTACACTCCGTGGTTTGTCATGACTGCTGCCAGTCAGTCCAGTCCCATTCTATTTTTTTTTTTTTTTGAACGTTAAGAACTTTACAATATATATTCTATATATATATATATATATATATATATATATATATATATATATATATATATATATATATATATATATATATATATATATATATATATATATATATATATATATATGCATTACAGAGTACTAGTAAATATGTACATAATGAAGAGCAAATCTGACACAAATAAATTAAAATATTCAGTTATACTATCATCAGCAAATACATAAAAAAATAAGAGAAGGTTGATGCGTTGCAATAGTAATTATAATAATAATAAAAGAGACAGAAAAAGAAACAGAGCATCAGAGCCTCTTAGGGAATTACCCATGCTGTTATTGATAACTCTAAGAGACTGGAACACCTGACGCCTTTTTATATGGTCCCGCCATCCTCCTCTATTTTTCTTTTTTTTTGCTGTGGCGCTGCTCTTGTCATCAGTAATGGCCGTGTTTCGCTCTGCTCCATCATTCGCTATTCATGGCCACGTCTCTCCATACCCTAAACTCCCAATGTTACATCATTAAAGGACAAAGGTATAAAATCTCTCACCGTGTTAGTGCTTGAGGACCGAGCGTCTTTTGAAGAATTTGAACAACAAAATCAGATAGTTCTTAAGCTCGTCACTTTGTTCCTATCATTAAGTACAAGTAGACCTTTTCCCTAAGGCGCAAAGAGGATTATTCTTTAGGGATTTGCAAAGAATGAAACCACGCAAGTTTTTCTGGTCTAAAATAATAAATCACATAAAAAGAAAGTCTGTAAAAAAATAACTATTCTAAGGTTCAGATAAAGCAAAATTGACTCGCCACATTAATCAGAAACTAACGGTGATTTTTTAATCTCTTGTCTAGGCGTAAGCATGTACAACAGATAAGTAAACGATTTTGTAAAAGCCCATTTGTTCGCACAGCATATGCGCAAACATGATAACAAACCTATTTGCATTTGTAAGCAAATGTGTTCTCACAGTAATAAATTTTTAATTACTCCAATAAATAAGAAAATATTTTTCTCTATCGATTTGCTTATAGTTACGAATTATTAGTAAAAAAGAAATCCCACACTTAAATTCTCAGTCTTGCGTAAACCTTGTCCCATGTTTGGTTGCGTGTTCCGAACTGCTTACATTATATTCTAAAGATTTTAATGTATAACAAATACGATAAACGCAGTATTAGCAAAATAATTTTGTATTTTTCAGTGACAGAAAGCGTTCAATTTCATAGATTATTCAAAAAATATAATCAGAAGGATAGTTACTGAGATAATTCCTCTTATCTTACCTACTTGCATGTAAATATTTTTTCATATAATTTTTTTTCTGAATAAAAATCAAATGCTGTTCAATAATTATAAGTAGAGAAATGCAATAATGTTCGAACAATGACATCAAAGAGATCAGAATTGGTACTCGGTAAATTATAATAATAATAATAAAAAGAAATATTTGGGTAGTGGGTTGATGTGACTTTTCCTTAGCAACATTCACTGCAGGGTATGACGTCCCTGCCTACACGAGTTAGGGTGGAAGAAACACTTTAGCCTTGGCAGGCAACTCTTTTAGGAGAGGGGCACTCTGAAAGTACAACAGTGGCTGGAAAGGACTCTTTAGCTATGGTAGGCAACCCCTCTAAGAGGTTACTCTGAACATAAATCTCGTTCTCCAACCTTGGACTGTGGCCTTCCATGATCTTGGGTTTGAGTTCCCTTGCTTGAGGGCACAATCAGGCATTTTTCCTCTTTTCTTGGTTCATTTTCCTGTGTTATTGAAAAGTGTGTATAACAAACTGGTGAAAAAACAAAAGTTGCTTGGTGGATTATCAGGAAAGCATCTTCTTCTTTACCTAAGCTTTCTTCTAAGCTTTATAGGCGGGTTTCCTATCTGCCTTAAAAGATGTCTCGGCTCCACCTTGTCGGCCAGTTGCTTCCAGGTTTCTTTTAATGACATATGGTCAGTTTTACTCATCCGTTCAATGAAATTCTTGTAGATAATGTAAATACTGTTGTTTTTATCGTTTGTTGTTCTGTTGATTTTTTCCATGTTGGTGTTATATTGAGTCTACTTATTAGTTTTCCTTCTAATTTAATGTTGTTAGTTTTAATTCCTTGGGAGACACTGATCTGAACCCTGGGCCTTCTACTCATTGATATAAGAAAAAGTGCAGAGTACTTTATTCAGATATTCGAGGCTTAAAGTAAAATTTCCATGATTTCCAGAGTTGTGCCAGAGCTACAATTTGATTTTTTAACTGAGTCACTTAAAAGTAGTAAATAATCAAAGGCTTAGTAATCCCAGAGTTTGATGGCCCTGACTTTATTTACCGCCATAACATCCCACATGCGCGAGGTATGATTGTAAACACCAAGTCCCGATGCCTATTTATCGTCAGAAAAAACTTGGAGTGTAGTTGCTATGTACTTCTTTGTTTTAAGATTTTCAGCAAGTTCTACAATGTTTACGTATTTGCCATTTACTGCAATTCAAATACTGACAATTCTATTTATGACTGTTTCTTGACGGGGATTAGTATACCTCAGTCATAGGAATCAAAAGCTTCAGTTGTTATTCTTGGAGATTGCAATGCAAAACACAGCAAGTGGCTTAATTCAAAATCCACAGAGCAACATGGCCGGCATGCTTTTGAGTTCTGTGTATCCTCCGGTTTTGTCCAGCTAATTGAGGAACCCATGCATATTTATGGTCATAGATTAGACCTCATATTCACAGATGTTCCAGCTACCATCAAGTCTGGGGATATAGGCACTTTCCGACCACTGAGCCATTTGGATCGACATATCTGGCAATCAGTCTATTCCTAGTGATACCATCAGAAAAATGGTTTAGCTGAAATCTGTAACCAATTTGGATAGCATTTTTGAAGCTTGTCAGTAACTTAATACTTCAGATGCTATATCAGATCCCAAGAAGAAGTTGAATGAAATGCTGATAGCTGTTTTAGTAAGGCATGTCCATAGATAAGCTATCAAATTCAGGACAAATGACCAGCCATCATTTGAAGACACATGTAGATGAGCTTACCATGACAAACAGGTCAAATTCAACACACTGAGACAAAATTGTTCACATGAAAATTACACCTTAGAATATACCATAGTTGAGCGAAATTACAATAATTCATTAAAGAGGAACTTGAAAGAATTACCCAGCCTCATCTGTAGTGAACCAAATTGGCATCATCTATCTATTGGTCAGGCTCATCTTCCATTCCACCACTACTAAAGATGATGGCAGATTGGTTACTAGCCCCAAGGAAAAGACTGAACTTCTTCATCAAGTTTTTGAAGCTAAGCAATCAGTTAAGGATGTTCCTCTCTGTGATACTTACAAAATTTATGTCACTCTCTGAGGATGTTAAGAAAATTCTTGATAATGTTAATAGTTGGGGTGCAGAAAACCCTTTGTTCCCTTTGTTTTTTTTTTTAAAGGTTTCTACTGTTTTGCATTCCAAGGTTGGTAGATTCTATAGATTTTTAGGTCAACGTAGTATCTGCAGAAAATCTTATTTCTAAGACCCACAATTGAACATTGATAAGTGTTTTGATGATTTTTAGGAATGTAATGGATTGTTAGCTGACAGTAGTGTTCTTGATCCACTGTTATTTTTAGTGTATACAAGTGATATGGTTGTTGGTCTGGAGAACAAGATTGCTCAGTATGCTGAAGATACAATGCTTGCAGGTGTAGTAAAGTTTCCACTTGTGAGAAATGAAGTTGCCCTTGGTCTCAATTGTGACTAGGATCGGTTACTGAATGGTGTAGTTGGTGGGGGTATGAGGCAAAACCCCAGGGAAACGAAAACACTATTGATTACCATATCTCGTACAGGCTTTACAACCCATCCTCCCCTTTAGGTGGATGGGATTCTGTTGATTGATTCTGGAGCTTTAACTATTCTTAGTGTAACTTTTTTATGCCTTATCACAGTGACTCTAGTATACCTTAGTTAGTGCTTAGTGGTGTCTTGTTCGTCAACGAGATTATTATTATTATATTACTAAGAATATGAACCCTACTCGTATGGTAAAAGTCAATTGGGGACATTGATTTGAGATGCAAGCTTCCATCTCACTTTTGAGAAACATCAAATGAAAGTGTCAGCAAATGATGCACTTAAGTTATAAAAATCAGCGCAACCTGTTTTAGTACATTTATCCTTCCGTTATTAGATTACTATTCTCCGATGTGGATGTCGGCTTCTGCCAGAGATTTATCTCTTTTAGATGGAGTGGTTCGTGGTAGTAACATTGGCAGTTATGACTTGGACCATCGACAGATGGTTCCTTGTTGGTCGATACTTCAAAAGTTGTATTTTAACAGAGATCTTTCACATCCTTCTTTTCTTGCCGAGAGCAACCAGCTATGCTGAACAGCAGCACCAATATGCAGTAAATGGATCTCGCTATCTAATTTTCAGTTCCAGAAGTCCTTTATTTCTCACAACGTTGGACTGTAGAAATGTCTCCCTATAGATGTTGTAGAATTGGAACTTCAAAAGTTCAATTTAAGATGCAACGCATTATAACCCTAAAAAGTTCTCCTTGTATTTTAATCATTGATTTACATTTTTATGTTTATTAATTTGTAAATTTGTTTTTCTTTTCTTATAACTGATTTCTTCTTTCTGTATTAACTATTACGTTCTGTTACTTCTTTCCATTGAACACTATATTTGTTGGGAGCTTGAATCTCAAGTCAGTGCCCCTATGGACTTTTACCATATGAATAGGATTCATATTCTGAGCAATAATAATAATAATCTCGTTGATGAGCAAGACACCGCTGGACACTAATTAAGGTATACGTGAGTCACTGTGATCAGGTATAAAATATGACTCTACATATTTTCTTTTTACGACCATATCATCCTAAGATTTTACACAATAGCAAAATTGAAGGTGCTCGTACCAAACTTACGAAACGCCTCAGACCCGGAGTAAGCTAACACAATCTCTAATAGCCTATGTATTAGGAGTCTTTCTTAGATTAGAGTGTTAACTTTTCTGCAAGCTTAACATGAGAAATGTAACATGATAGATTATACCATGAAAAGGCATATGATAAAAATGTTAATTTTTTAATGGTATTATTATTATTATTATTATTATTATTATTATTATTATTATTATTATTATTATTATTATTATTATTAGCTAATATAATTGACACCCAAAGGTGGCTATGAGCACTTATCATAAGCCATTAACGAATCACACCTAAAGCTAGCAAGCAAAGGAATGCCTGTATAGATCACTGCTCTTCCGTAGAAGTTTCATTAGCTGAGCGATTTCTACCAACTGAATGTCGGAGCAAATGCATCCCGGACATAAGTCAAAAGACAAGCGGAAGAACTGGAATAGAGAAAGTAGACTGTAACCAAGGTATAAAATCTAACTCTGGGGGCGCTCACTTTTCCATCCGGAGATTAAGTCACACATCTCTAAAGCCACTAGATCCTGAGAGTTATCGTAACTAACGACCAGAGGGTCGAGGAATGTGTGCATAATAGAGTTCAGTTTATCGTAAAAATGTATTTACAAGATTAAGGACATCAAATTACTTACATAATCAATACAGTCTAGACTGTAGCATAACTCACTGGTAACACAGTATTCGCCTTGAGATGAAGCTACGATACAGGAATAAAAGATTCTGACATTCTGTCCGTCATTGTCATGACGTGAAAAAAGGAACATTAAAAAATCATAAAAAAGATGAAAAGATTAGTCGCAATGGGACAAAAAAAAAAAAATTCAATGAGGGATTATTTACATCGAATTCCGAAGTGAATATGATGAAAAGTCATTTTAAAAGCAATTTTTGAACATTAACAACAACTGATTGGACTCCTAATAATACACTTCTTGACTTGGCTTCAATGAAATTCTTTAAAGAAAACCGTCATATGTCTGTATTCAAGAATGGAAATGATCCAAGGACAATGCTACAACCGGTTGTGCTGGTATAATGAAGTGTCCCAAATCCTGCACACAAGTTTCTAATTTGACCCAATATTAATAAGACCTCTTTTTTTATTTATTTGTTATCTAAACGACTTTTGAATCTTATCAGAATCCATCTATTTTCCTTTAATTATGGTGACATCGTCTGAAAAGAAAAACACAGGAGAAGATAAAAAGCCAAATGGACAGCAAAATAAATAAGGTAATAGATGGGAAAATATGAACTTTTATTTCGGCATAAAACATGGATTCGTATACTTAAAATTCGAGTATCCCTCGACGTCAGGGATTTCCCTGGCCGTTGGTTGTAGGCTGCAAGTGGGGAAAATAAACTAAGGTAGCCAAAAGACTGCAAGTGTAAGTAATTAACTGTCCGTCTCAATGTATAGCTTCATATCAAATAAAAAAAGATGAAGTCCTCTCCCTACCAACCCGAAATAATTTATCTGATGCTTCATCATCAGACGACTCTCTCTCTCTCTCTTTCCCTCCCTCTGATCACATATTCATATATGCTGCACACACAGCTACGCACACACAAACATATACACTAGTTATACAAAGGTCGCTCTGTCAACTGATGGCCACAATCCCTTGGGAACGACCGATCTAAATTCATGTTGCGACACATTTCAACTTTGGGTCGCAATTAGACTTTGTGGAATGCTTTCGATTTCATTATGTACCCGCGGGTCCTCATGTTCCATCATTTTATTCCTTTTGATATTTTCTCTGCATAAATGTGTTGTGGTGATCGCGCTCGCAAAAGCATCGTTGTTTGGCCTTTCCACGCGTTAATGAATATTCAAGTTTGACTGCGACTTTTTGTTTTATGTCAAATTTGCATG